>NW_012116232.1:311054-312322 GCF_000951035.1 Colobus angolensis palliatus | reverse complement strand
CCCCCCAGTTCAAGTGATTGTCCTGCCACAGCCTCCCAAGTAGCTGGGACTACAGGCACCGGCCACCATGCATGGCTAATTTTTTTGTACTTTTAGAGGAGACGAGTTTTCACTATGTTAGCCAGGATGGTCTCGATCTCCTGACCTCGTGATCCGTCCGCTTCGGCCTCCCAAACTGCAGGCCTTACAGGCGTGAGCCACTGCACCCGGCCTCCTCCTCACATTTTTATGGCTTGACACTCATTTCTTTTTAGTGCTTAATAATATTCCATTGTCTAGATGTGCCATAGTTTACTTATTCAACTACTGAAGGACATGCTGTTTTCTTCCAAGTCTTAGCAGTTGTGAATAATACTGCTACAAATATCCTTGTGCAGGTTTTTGTGTGAATATGAGATTTCAGTTCCTTTGGGTAAATCCCAAGGCTTATGATTGCTGGTCATGTAAGAATAGGTTTACTTTTGTAAGAAACTACCAACTGGTATTCCAAAGTGGCTCTGCTGTTTCAGCAATGAGTAACAGCCCCTGCTGCTCTACATACTCATCAGCGCTCGGTGTTGTCTATGTTCTAGATTTTGCCTATTCTAATACATGTGTAGTGAAACCTTAATGCTGTTTTAGTTTGCATTTCCCTAACAACATACAATGTGGAGCATCTTTTCAATGCTTATTTGCCAAGTGTGTATCATTCCCGGTGAGACAGACATCTCATCATGTCCTAAGGTCTCTGGCTCATTTTTTTAAAATTAGATTGTTTAGTATTACTGAGTTTTGAAAGAGTTCTTTATATATTTTGGCTAACAGTCCTTTATCAGATGTACTGTTTGCAAATATTCTCTCCCAACTGTCCACTTATGTTCTTGACAGTGTCTTTTGGAAAGCAAAAATTACTTTTAGTGAGGTTCAGCTTATCGTTTTTTTTCTTTCATGGATCATGTCTTTTCTGTTGTATCTAAAATGTCTTCAGTAAATCCAAGGCTATCTTGATTTTCTCTTATGTTATATTCTGGAAATTTTATAGTTTTGTATTTACATTTAAATTTACCATTCGTTTTGAGTTAGTTTTTGTGAAGATTGTAAGGTCTCTCTCTCTCTCTCTCTATATATATATATATGTATATATATGTGTGTGTGTGTATTTATATATATATGTAGCAACGTGAATACCTAATTATTTAATTTTAATGAATTTAATTTCAAAGTTGAGTGGTGGCTTAGTGGCTACCACATTGCATATGAAAAGACTAGATCAAGAACATTTTGGCACG
>NW_012116232.1:308885-309292 GCF_000951035.1 Colobus angolensis palliatus | reverse complement strand
AGGGTTTATTTCAAGAGCAATGAGAAATCATTTTTTGTAAATGTCTTTTATTTTCTTTGGTATTTCTGAACATTGGCACAGATATACTACTATTTTAAAAAATCTAAATCACCACTTTTTCATACGTTACTCACTAACCACCTGTGGCTCGTGAGCACCTAAAAGATGGCTATACTGATTTGAGACCGTCTATAAGTATAAAATACACAATGCCAAAAATTTAGTGCAGTCAAGAGATTGTATGATATTTCCTTAGTAAGTTTCATACAGATCACATGTTGAAGTGATACTATTTCAGATAGATTAAATATGATATATAATTAACTTTTGTGTTTAATTTTTAAATGTTGCCACAGGAAAATTTAAAATTACATATGTGACTTATATTTGAGGTATGCATTTTATTT
>NW_012116232.1:307712-308835 GCF_000951035.1 Colobus angolensis palliatus | reverse complement strand
CGTTCCACCCATCTTGGCCTCCCAAAGTGCTGGGATTACAGGCCTGAGCCACTGCACCAGGCCCACTTCAGATTCTTAATAGTGTGTTGGGAACACCTAGCTAATTTTTTTTTATTTTTAGTAGAGACAAGGTTTCACCATGTTGGCCAGGCTGGTCTTGAACTCCTGACCTCAGGCGTTCCACCCATCTTGGCCTCCCAAAGTGCTGGGATTACAGGCCTGAGCCACTGCACCAGGCCTACTTCAGATTCTTAATAGTGTGTTGGGAACATTTCTTCTGCCATTCCCTAAGACTAGGAAGTAGTTGCTATTTTCAGACTCGGTTTGGCTTAGCTAAAGCATTGGCAAGAGTCAGTATTGCTCAATGGGAAATAATAGTTAAAATATAACTCAGTATATTTCACTCTAGGTAAAATAGCTTTTAAAATATTAGTTTTCTTTATATTAATAAATAACTCTGTGTGTGCATGTGTGCGCACATGTGCTTCAGTGCTCTGTTTTCCAAAATCATCTGTTCTTTGGAGGTAGTTTTATCTTAATCTGGCTGACAGGTACCGCCCTTTACAGCTATTAGAGTTGTGACTAGGTGATTTTATTCCAAAGATTCTCTCTATCTCTGTCTCTGTCTCTGTCTCTATCTCTGTCTATGTCCCTATCTATCTATCTATCTGTCTATCTATCCATCTATCTATCATCTATCTAATCTATCCATGCTATTTCTGGAGATAAGATTGTGTGATTTCACAGCCTGATTGTCTCTCTGCTCTTTTGCCATCTTAAGAAATGGGCAGGTACTAAAGACTCCTCCAAAACTCCTAGACTTGATGGAAGAATTCAGCAAAATTTCCAGATACAAAATTAATCTACACAAATCAGTAGCTCTCTTATACACCATGAGCAACTAAGTTGAGAATCAAACCAAGAATTCAACCCCTTTTACAATTGCTGCAAAAAAAAAAAAACTTAGGGATATACCTTACCAAGAATTTAAAAGACCTCTACAAGAAAAACAACAAAACGACTGGGCGTGGTGGCCCACACCTGTAATCCCTGCACTTTGGGAGGCCAAGGCAGGAGGATCACGAGGTCAGGAGATCGAGACCATCCTGGCTAACATGGTGAA
>NW_012116232.1:296076-307052 GCF_000951035.1 Colobus angolensis palliatus | reverse complement strand
TTTCAAAGACTGTCTTTATGGGTGCAGGGAGGGGAAAGTGCTAATTCTCGATTTTATGAAAATTTTCTACCTTGATTTCTCCATCAAGAATGGAGTGGAAGTGGTTTGGTTCTTTTTTCCTGGATACCATTACAGGTTTGAGGTTTTGGAGTCTATCAAGTCTACGGGTTCAGCCATCACTACTTTTTAATTTCCTATTATTTTCTGTCCATAAAGAAGTTTTTTAAAAAAATTAATAGTGCTATTTGATATGCTTGATACTCATCATCAAATTCTTAGCAACTTCCTTTCTTTTATACATAACATAAAATTGTACAAAGCAACATTGCCATTCCTCTTTTAAGTAATTTTAAGTACCAGGAATTTTCACACTATCCAATGAGATAAAATGTATTTACCTGGAAAAGTGTTCTATGTTTCAACTATAGATTTTCTGACAATTTTCTCCTCATTAAGTTTTAGTAAATGCCAGACCTCTTGGGAACTTTCTAGAGGGGAATCCAATATTAGAAATAATGAGAAACAATGCAATTCTAATAAATTCTATTCATTTAAAAGTTACTAGATAGTTATTTTTGCTCTTCATAATCTTGCTCTTTCTGTACTCCTAAAAAATTTCCAGATAGAAATATTAAGGCATCTCTAATGCCTTTCATTTTCTTCTTTATTCTTTGTATGTTAAATAGACTGTATTGTATTCTTAATACTGATATTACATGTTTTCATATTGATTAGAACCTATACCTTTTGACAGTAACTAGCAATGGCAAATGCAATATTATGGTAAATTATAGATCAATTGAATTAGAACAAAGACAAAATATCTTTATTTTAACATCTATATTAGAATTTCTTCTTTAATCTAAGACTGACTCCCTACTGCCTATGAAGTAAATTCAGAATTTGAAACGTATCTATGTTGTCTAGAGGATCAAAGAGCAGAAGAAATATTTGTGCTAAGCCTTGAAATTTAGATAAAATGTTGTCAGGAAGAAATCGAAGATGAAGAGAATTCCAAATAGAGTTGTCAGATAACACACAGGGCCCTCAGTTAAATTTGAATTTCTTTTAAAAAAGAATTAGAAATTCAGTATAATTCTATCTCATGAAATACTTGAGACATAATTATACTAAAAAATATAGTGGGTTTTTTGTTAGCATGGGAAACCTAAAATTAGAGGAAGTTTACAAATAAATTTATGAAATTATATCCCATAGATTACTTCCTAATTAGCTAGAGTAACTGAAGGAATGGTAATCCACATCCCAACAATTAGAATTGTGCACTAACACATTTGTGTTTTTTAAAAAAACAAAATAAAGTAAAACAAAACTAGATATAGAAACATAAATAGGCATATTAATTAGGTAGAACAATCCACAAAAGAAAGAGGTAAGAGACAAAAACAGATTCTTTACAGTTCCCATCCTTCCACCCAGTTCTATAAAAGCACAGTGATGACATTATTTGTTCAACAGATGTATCCAGGAACAGTTGTGTATTTTTTGTCTTTCTTTTTTTTTTTTTTAATTGTCATAAAATATACATAGCATAAAATTTACCATTTTAATTATTTTGTGTACCAATTCATTAGCGTTAATTATATATACATTCTTTGCAACAATCACCACCATCCATCTCCAGAATGCTTTCCTCCTCTAAAACTGAAAATCTGTGTCCATTAAACAAGACCTGTCTTACCTCCAGTCCCTGGAAACCACCAGTCCACTTTCTGTCTCTATGATTTGACTAGTCTAGGTAATTCAGATAAGTGAAATCATACAATGTTTGTTCTTGCGTGTACTGCTTATTTCAGTTAGCATAATGTTTTCAATATGAATCCATGTTGTAGCATGTATCAGAATTTCATTCCCTTTTAAGTCTAAATCATAACCTATTGTATGTATATGCCACATTTGATTTATTCATTTATCCTTTTGTAGATGTTTAGGTTGTTTCTACCCTTTGGCAATTGTGAATGATGCTGTCATCACTCCAGCTGCAGCAGGGAGGCCTGTGTGGGACTGCAGTCTCTGTGAAGCCAGTGGGAACCCCTTTCAAACCTATCCTTCTCTGAGTACTCTCTTTTGTCTTAGAGTATAAGATAAAATTTTATTGTATACTCGAATTATTCTTTTATTACACTTAATAATTTCTATTTCAAGCTTTCCCTGTTTAACCTACTGTGTGAATTATGCCTTCTGATTGGACCAAAAAATAAAGCCACAATTGTAATTCCTAGCTATACAGGAATATATTTTAGGAGTCATGCCTAGTGACCCAGTACATGGTGCCTCAGTAGAAAAAGTTTGTTGACACATGCACCACCCAAAATTCAAGGATATAGTATCAAAGGTTAAGAGATAAAACTCCATAATAATGATACCATTTCATAACAATCCATGCTTTTCCATGTCTCTTTGATCAGTTGAGAAAATGTGGATAAACTTCTTACTCCTAAGCATCCAACTTGCCAGTGGATGCTAGGGTATATGCAATTACTTCAGTATTACTACAAACTAATGAATGAGGAAGTGAGGTTCATATATTTTTATTCTCCATATATTATGCTAGGTAGTAAAGAGTGAAGGAAAAGGTATTTTGGAATTCAGAAAGGCAGTCTTCCCTAAAGGTAACTGGCTCTTTCACTTAAAAGAACAATATTTTAATGAGTGAAGTGTAACAGCAGAGAATTCACTGAGTGTTTCCTTCGGGGGATGTTTTCAATTTAATTAGAGTGTATAGGATTGTAGACTGAGAGACAGGAGACTTAGTCCATCACCTGTTCTCAATGGTGATAGGGATTTGCTCTGTCACTCACATATACTTTTGAGCTTTTTGAGCTATAATTTGAGACAATGAACATTACTGGTTTACGATATTCAAGGGCTAGTTCCCTTAAGTTTCTAAAATATGAGGAAATTGTATCAATTTGACAGAATAATTTGCATCCATCCTACCCAAGATGTAGCTATAAACCATGGTGGTGTGGAGCATGCTTTTGTCACCAGGTTGGAAGCTGCCTTCAGTTCTCATTCTACTACATAAGAACTCTCTTTGATGTCAATGGCAGTTATCTTAAACTATTTGAATATACACTTTGAACCACTAGGGTTGTAAAAATGAAATGAGATGAAATATTTTGTAAACTCCTAATGCCATGTCAATGATACTATTACCAGAGTCACATAAAAACTCCATGTGTATAGTAGACATTTAACTCTGATATTTGTAAAACTTTAAGAGAAATCCACAGGAAAGAAACCAAAGAAAAGTGACTTTTTAAAAATCTGTAGAAACTCAAAATACCATAAGCTACTGACTAGAAAGCTCAGCAACTCAGTTTTAGAATAGCACATAAATGGGAAGGGGCTTTTCTGGGATACAACAGGAATACAGTAGGGAATATTTAGTGGCTCTAAAAAGTATTAAAAAGAATCAGTTGAAACTCTCTTTTTTCAGAAAGCACCAAAGTGAAGACAAAATACTGGGAATAAAGTTCAAATCCAGCAGCAGAGGAACAACAGGGACAAAGGAAAAGAGGGATTAGATAAAGTCAGGGAGGGGAAGAGGCTCACATTTTTAACCATTAGAAAAGGCAACAGTAAAAACAGGACCTCTGAATGATGAAAGTAAGGAGACTATTTTGGACTACCCCTGCTTCTTAGTATTAAAAAAATATAGAGAAAGAATATATAGAACTCAAACACAGTGTGAGAAAAGTACACTCTCAAATAAAAATATCCAAAGAGTTGGTAGTAGAGGGGATTTATACTTTATTATACTCACACAATCGAGCACTATGCAAATGGATATATGTATTCATACATACAAATACATAGTTACTTATAGAATGAAAAAGAACAATGAAACAATAAACCATAACATTGAGGGAAAAATATTTCTATATAAAGGGGAAGAATAATAAGGGTAGGGGCAGGCATAGAAATTAAACTTTTCTCAATATATATTTATCGTTTTGACTTTGGAATAGTGGACATATTTGACATCGAAATGGTTATCTTCTACAATAAAAAGTAAACTAAGACAAATCAGTTTTATTCTATTTTATTTTAATTATTGTCATAAGAATGCAACATGAGATTTGCCCAGTAATAAATTTTTAAGTGTACCTCATGTTACTGTTGACAGTAGGCATAATATTGCACAATAGATCTCTAGAGTGTATTCATTATTCATCTTACTTGGCAGACTTTACACTTGTTGGTACCCCACAGAGAAAATCTCTTCCAAGTTACTTTGAAACACAGTAATCTAACTGCATATCTTAATGTGAAATGAATTAAGAACAAAAAGAATTTCCAAGCAACTTTAAACATTTTCATACAATTGGAGATATTTCTATAATTTTCATTCTCAGCCAGTATATGTGCAGTTCTGGAAAAATAAAATAAGTAATTATGGTAGCATTATTGAGAGCTAGGATTTTTATTGAAGGGAAAAGAAAACAATATTTATAAGATCAGTGAGACTAAGTAAAAGCCCAATAGACCTAGATTTGTACTGAAATGATAAGAATCTACTTATCTAGTATGTTGTCATTAAATTATGTCACCTACATGTGATTACGTGTGGATGTATTTTTGTGCACACCCGTGTGTGTCTGTGTATGTGTGTGTGTTTGTGTGTGTTGACCAAGACAGCCTTAATGTTTTCCTTAGTGACTGAACTTAGCTAGGTTACTTCCTGACTAGAAACTCTGACATCCCTTTGCTTAGAATATTTACTTTGGGAAACTTTCAGTTGTAAATTCTCTCTCTGTACCTTTGAGATGTAAATCTCCCAGCATTTTGCAAGTTTTATAACCTAGGAATCTTTCTCAAAGACCTGGGAGCCATCCATTTGAAATGTAACCATCAGGAGAGAGTGCCCCTGTCTCCCAGTGTCTGTAGGAGCATGGGACATAACTTTGATAAGTACTAATCTAAATTTGCTAAAACTTCAGATTTCCTAATGACATTGACCAGTTTTGCCTTTAATGTCCTTTGGTAGTTTTCCCCTAGCTCACCTCAGCACTTAAAAACTCTTGCCCTTTGTTTAGGAGAGTTGTATTCAATCTCCTTCCCTGTTGGAGAGCCCCCTGATAGCCTTGGTCGACCCAGTTTCTTTCCTATTTTTCTTCTTGCCTGTAGCTCTCAGAATAAATGTAGAATGTGCTTGGAATGCAATATTCTGAGATAGGGAGGAACTGCCTGAAGCAGCCTGGACTATATTCCTGTCCCTTCTAAGGAGTATAACATCTTGCGTTAGAGGGGAAGTGAGTAGAACAGCCTGGGCTTCCTTCCTCTCTCCCCTGGAAGCAGTGGGTTCTTCAAAATTTGCTCAGTGATTCTTGTTGCCCCCAAGGTGTAAAACCTGGCATAGGTTGCCTTTTGGGATTCCTCAGCTATGGTGCAAGTAGAGCATGAAGTTGAGACTCCATCTGCCTCAGATAGCTTTCTTGAGCCTTGGGGGACTAGCTCACAATACATTTTTTTTTTCCCCTTGCTGCCTATATGTAAGTAATAAATCTGCTTCATATAACTTGTTGCATGTGAGTGTTTGATTTTACCAAATTCAGGCAGTTGGTAAAATTGCAATTCAGGATGCAGTGTGTACAAGTGTGGAAGTGAGAGTACTTTAATTTCTAGTGGTTGGCATAGTGATGATTTTTGCTATCCTCCATGTAGTGGGAGTCTTCCTCTGCGGTTATTAGTGAACTGGCTCCATACTTCCCTATTTCAGTAGGCTTGAATATAGCCACGTTTTTTGTTTAACTTGTGCATTTTTTTCTTAACAACACACACATATTTCATTTCAAATATTTTTATTTTCGATCTCTTAAGTCCTATAAATAATGCTTAGTCTGGTGGCAATGAGTAATATGTATATTGCAGTCTTTGAAGACCATATTCATTTAAAAAGGAAAAAAAACAACAAACAAATCAAAAACAGAGACCCTTGGAGAAACGGTAGATATCAAAGCAGGTGACAAAAAGAAAGAAAGTTATTAAAGACCCTAAGATCATACTGAAATGGCTTAGGAGCCAGTTTGATGGGGTCCCACTAGCCAATGATAAAATAATTTAAGTATGTAGGATAATTATTTAAAACATGGCAAATATATTTAATTCAAAAATCCCTAATATACTCAAAAGCAAAAACAAACATAAAAACAGACAAAAACCTGCACTAGTCACATTTGGTGAATACTAGGAAAACACACAATGTTTTTAAGACTGGACAACAATAAGAAAGTATCAGGATTTCTTTATCATTCACAAAGCATACCTCAGATTACTTAACTAGTTGATTAAGGGAAGTTTCTTAGTCTGTTTTGTGTGCTGCTGTAACAGAATACCTGAGACCGGGTTATTTATAGAGAAAATAAATTTATTTCCTCACAGCTCTGCAGGCTGGAAGACCAAGATCAAGGAGTTGGTTTTTGTCCAGGACCGTCTTGCTGTATCATCACATGGTGTAAAGAAGAAGGGCAAAGAGAAGATGAGAGAGAGAGAAAAGGGGACCAAACTCAACCTTTTTTTTTTTTTGAGCTGAGTCTTGCTTTGTCGCCCAGGCTGGAGTGCAGTGGCGCGATCTCGACTCACTGCAAGCTCCACCTCCTGGGCTCAAGTGATTCTCCTGCCTCAGCCTCCCGAGTAGCCGGTACTACAGATGCCTGCCACCACTCGGGGCTAATTTTTGTATTTTTAGTAGAGACGGGGTTTCACCATATTGACCAGGCTTCTCTAGAACTCCTGACCTTGTGATCCGCCCACCTCGGCCTCCCAAAGTGCTGGGATTACAGGCGTGAGCCACCGCGCACAGCAGTTTCTTGATTTAATCTTTAGCTTATAAGAAGTGCGGGAAATACAAACATACGTTTAATGGCAATATGAAGTTGCTGTCTACAAAGTGCAGATTGTGAAAAACAATCTACATAAATATATGATAATCTTTCATAAAATAAATGGAGACAACATAGTATTAGAAGGCAGTCCTAAGGGAGCTCTTAATCAATTGGTATATAAGGATATTATATGAATCTTGATATGAGGAGACTGTAACATTTTTGAGAAAATTAGAAAATAATAACTATTAATACCATAAAAAAGTAGGGTTAAATAATGGTGGTTTTTAAAGCCTTCATTTTGTATGTTATATATTGAAATATCCGTGAATGATATGATATGTGTCTGGCATTTGCTTCAAAAAAACAGGAGTGAAGGGAAGTTCATAGGATTATACTTAAAGCAAATTAACCATAATTTAAAAAAAAATTAAAGCTGTGTGATGAGTGCATTTTTATACATTTCTCTTCACTTTTTTTTTTTTTTTTTTTTTTTTTTTTTTGAGACGGAGTCTCCCTCTGCCGCCCAGGCTGGAGTGCAGTGGCACAATCTCGGCTCACTGCAAGCTCCGCCTCCCGGGTTCACGCCATTCTCCTGTCTCAGCCTCCGGAGCAGCTGGGACTACAGGCGCCCGCCACCGCGCCCGGCTAATTTTTTTTTTTGTATTTTTAGTAGAGACAGGGTTTCACTGTGTTAGCCAGGATGGTCTCGATCTCCTGACCTCGTGATCCGCCCGCCTCGGCCTCCCAAAGTGCTGGGATTACAGGCATGAGCCACCTCTTCACTTTTATATATGTTTTAAATTTCTGAAATAAAAATTTAAACATGTATACATCAAAGTTGACTCCAGAATGGCCAATTGAGGGTCTTGGTAATGATTTTCCACAAAAAGCAATACTGGCAAAACAGTTAAAATCAACCATTTCAGAAATCTAGACGTTAGCTAGATCCACTGAGTGAACTGAAATGTTCCTATCCAAAGCACATTGTCAAATCTCAATGAGATAGCAGAGTCTGTGGCATTTCAACTTGTGTCTATTCCCAATACCTTCTGTTTACAGCTCTTTATCACAGTAGCCATGAAAATCAGCAGTCTTGCAGCCAAATGACAGGATTAATGTCTTTTGGAGCTCCATTAAAAGCTCCCTCCCCAGAGCACAGTAAATATTTTGTCCAACTAGCAGCAACCTGGAAAATCTCTGTTCCCAAGGTGTTGTGGTTATTTGATTTGACTTAGCGATCACCTCTGTGAAAAAGGCTCTATTTCTAAGGCATTGCCAAAAGCAATACCAAACTGCTGACAAGATCACAGCATCCACAGTAACTAGAATCCACGTGAGGAAATAAAGGGCAGAGCACCAGAAAGGAAAAGTCTGTGGGTAAGTATAACAGATAGTATAAACATATTTCTTGTTTGTAAATCTGTTTTTATTTGCCTGAAAATATAATTTCATACAGTAATATTTATGAAAATATGTTGATGGGCCTAATAATATATAAAGATGTAATTTGTATAACAATAATAGTACACAAAGAGGAGAGGAAACAAAGATATATTAAAGTTTTTGTATTTTTGTTTGTTTGTTTGTTTTTGGTCTTAGAACAACAGAAATTTATTGTCCCACTATTTTAGAGGCTAGAAGTCCAAAACGAAGGCATCAGCAAGGTCGTACTCCCTCTGAAACCTATAGGGGAGAATCTTTATATGCCTCTTCTAGCTTCTCGTATGTGCCTAGCATTTCTTGGCTTATAGATACAATACTCCAATCTCTGCCTTTATCAAATGGTCATCTTCTTCTTGCATTTCTTTGTCTCTGTATCTCTTCTTCTCTTTTTATAAAGCTACCGGTCAAATTAAATTAAGGGTTCAACCTACTCAGTGTGACTTCACCTAAACTCATTACATCTACAGTGGTTCTATTTCCTAACAAAGTAACATTCATAGGTATTGGAAGTTAGCTTTCATGTCGTTTTTAAAATTGTGGTAAGAACAGGTAACACGAGATGCACCCTCTTAACCAATTTTTAAGTATCTAGTACAGTAATGTTACCTTTAAGCACAATATTGTACAGCAGATCTCAAGGCCTTTTTCATCTTCCTTAGCTGAAAAATTGTATACCCATTGAAAAACAACTCTCCATTTATTCCTGCCCTTAGATCCTGGTAACCAACTTTTGACTTTTTGCTTCTGTAAATTTGACTAGCTTAGATTCCTTATGTAAGTGTAATCATACACTACTTGTCCTTGTGTGACTGGCTTATTTCACTTAGTGTAATGTCCTCCAGGTTTGTCTACGTTATTACATATAATAATATTTGCTTCTTTTTAAAAGGTGAATAATACCCATTTTTATTTATACATCACTTTGTATCCATTTTTTCATTGGTGGACATTTAGGTTGTTTCCACATATTGGCTATTGTGAACAATGCTGCAATGAATTTAGGAGTGTGAATATCTCTTTGAGATACTGAATTTAATACTTTTGAATAAATATCCATAAGTGAATCATATGATAGTTCCATTTTTAATTTTTAGGGGAACTGCCATACTGTTTTCCATAGCAACTACACCATTTTACATTCTTACCAATAGTTTAAAAGGATCTCAAATCCTCCACAACCTCACCAGCACTTGTTATTCTTTGTTTTCTGGATAGTGACCATCATAATAGGTTTGAGGTATGACCTCATTGCAGTCTTTATTTGAATTTTCCTGGTGATTAGTCACAATGAACACCTTCTCATATATCTGTTGCCCATTTGTGTCTCTGAAGAAATACCATCCACACCCTTTGCCCACTGCTGACATTAATGATTTTTTGGTTTTTGCTTGTGTGTAAGTTTGCATGTGTGTGTGCATGTCTGTTTCCACTGAGTTGTAAGAGGTTCTTAATTTTTTTTTTAGACATTAACCTGTTACTAGATATATGGCTTGTAAATGATTTCTCCCATTACATAGATTGCCTTCCACTTTATTCATTGTTACCTTCTGGGCAGAAGTTGTTTAGTTTGATGAAGTCCCACTTGTCTCATTTTGCATATGTTGCCTAAGATTTTGTTGTCAAGAAATGACTTTCCAGACTAATGTCAGAAAGTTTTTCCTCAGTTTTCTTCCAGGAGTTTCACAATTTCATGTCTTAATTTTTAAGTATTTAATCCATTTTGAGTTAATTTTTGTGCATGGCATAAAAAAGGGCTCTAATTTTATTCATTTGCATGTAGATATCCAAGTTTCTCAGGACCTTTTGTTGAGGAAATTATAAATTTCCCTATTTTGTATTCTTGGCGTCTTTGCAGATCAGTTGACCAAAAATGTATGGATTTATTTCAGGGTTCTCTATTCTATTTCATTGGTCTATATGACTGTTTTTATTCCAGTACCATGCTGTTTTAATTACTGTAGCTTGGTCCTATATTTTGAAATCAGGACATGTCATGCCTCCAGCTATTGTCTTTCTCAAGATTGTTTAGGCTTTTCACAATATTTTTGAGACTACATACACTTTAGGTTGGTTTTCTCTATTTCTATTACTGGAATTTTTATGGAGATTGCATTGAACCTGTAGTCTGCTTTGAATAGCATGGGCATTTTTAGTAATAGTAAGTTTTCCACAGGATGAACATAGGATGTCTTTCCATTTATCTTTGTCTTCTTTAATTTCTTTTTTTTAAAGCTTAATTACTTTGACTGCCTTCTCCCTATTTCCTCTTTCCCCTAATGTCTTCTTTAATTTTTTCACCAATGTTTTTCAGTATGTAAGTATTTTATTCTTTTTGATGCTATTATAAATGAGATTCATTTTTTAATTTTCTATTCAGATAATTTATTGTTAGTGTCACAACTGATTGTTAGTGTGACAGCTGATTTATAGTTACATTTATTTTTAGTTACATTAACAATAAATTATCTGAAAAAAATGTAACTGATTTTGGGATGTTGATTTTGTATTCCACAACTTTAGTGAACTTGTTTGTTAGTTCTAATTGTTTTTCTTTGAGTCTTTAGTGTTTTTTTTTTTATTATTATTATACTTTAAGATCTAGGGTACATGTGCATAATGTGCAAGTTTGTTACATATGTATACTTGTGCCATGTTGGTGTGCTGCACCCATCAACTCGT
>NW_012116232.1:286444-289571 GCF_000951035.1 Colobus angolensis palliatus | reverse complement strand
TCTGCAGAGGTTTCTGCTGCTTTTTTTGTTGTTGTTTAGCTGTGCCCTGTCCCCAGAGGTGGAGTCTACAGAGACAGGCAGGTTTCCTTGAGCTGTTGTGAGCTCCACCCAATTCGAACTTCCCAGTGGCTTTGTTTACCTACTTAAGCCTCAGCAATGATGGGCGCCCCTCCCCCAGCCTCGCTGCTGCCTTGCGGTTAGATTGCAGACTGCTGTGTTAGCAATGAGGGAGGCTCCATGGGCGTGGGATCCTCCCAGCCAGGTGTGGGATATAATCTCCTGGTGTGCCCGTTAGGCTACAGTGCATTATTGGGGTGGGAGTTACCCGATTTTCCACGTGTTGTGTGTCTCAGTTCCCCTGGTTAGGAAAAGGGATTCCCTTCCCCCTTGCGCTTCCCAGGTGAGGAGATGCCTCACCCTGCTTCAGCTCTCGCTGGTCGGGCTGCAGCAGCTGACCAGCACTGATTGTCCAGCATTCCCTAGTGAGATGAACCCAGTACCTCAGTTGAAAATGCGGAAATCACCTGTCTTCTGTGTCGCTCGCGCTGGGAGCTGGAGACTGGAGCAGTTCCTATTCAGCCATCTTCGAGTCTTTAGTGTTTTATACCTAAAAGTTCATGTCGTCTGTGAAGAGATAATATTTCTTCTTTGTTTCTGATTTGAATGCCTTTTATATTTCATTTTGGATGGAATTTTAGTACTATGTTCAATAGAAATACTTAGAGTAGATAAATATATCCTGTTCCTGATCTCAGAGAGAATGTTTTCAGTTTTTCCCCTTTGAGTGTTAGCTGTGGTTTTCAATATATTGCCTTTCATGTTGAGGCGATATCCTTCTATTCCTAGTTTTTTGATAGTTTTTATCAGAAACAAATGTTGAATTTTATCAAATGCTTTGTTGGTATCTATTAGGATGGTTATGTGATTTTTATCCTTTAGTCTGTTAATGTGATGTATCACATTCATTGATTTATATATGCAGACACATCTTTGAAATCCAGGGATAAATATCACTTCATTAGTGTGTACGATGATTTTAATGACATACTGAATTCAGTTTGTTAGTATTTTGTTAAGGATTTTTGTTTCTACACTTATAGGAAATACTTTCCTGTTGTTTGTTTTAGTGTCTTTGACCTTGGTTTCACGGTAATGCTGGTCTCATACAATGAGTTTGGAAGTGTTCCCTTCTCTTCAGATTTTTGAAAAATTTTGAGAAAATTGATGTTAATTCTCCTTTAAATGTTTACAAAAATTCACCAATGCCATTTGGTCCAGGATTTTTCTTTGTTGTGAAATTTTTGGTGACTTACTCTACATCTTTACTAGTTATAGGTCTATTCAGATTTTCTATTTCTTCAGTTTGGGTATTGTATGTTTCTAGAAATTTATCCATTCCTTCTAGATTATCCATTTTTTTGTGATATAATTGTTCATAATATATCTTATGATCCTTTTTATTTATGTGACATCAGAAATAATGCCTCCTATCTCATTTATAATTTTATGTATTTGACCTTTCTCTTTTTCTTAGTCTAACTAAGGGTTTGCTAATTTTGTTGATCTTTCCAAAAAAACTAATTCAGGTTCAATAACTTTTTATAATATTTATAATCTCTTTCATTTATTTCTTCTCTAATCTTAGTTATTTCCCTTCTTCCACAAACTTGTGTTTAGTTTATATTTTTCTAATTTCTTCAGGTCTAATGGTAGACCATTTATTTCAGATCTTTTTTCTTTTTGAATGTAGATGTTTATCATTATAAACGTCCCTGTTAGTACTGCTTTTACTGAATCTCATACATTTTGATATGATGTTTCCTAATTTTCATTCACTTCAACAGATTCTCTAATTTTCCTTTTGATTTTTTATTAGGCCCATTGATTATTCAAGAGAGTGTTTAATTTGTACATATTTGAAGATTTTTTAGTCTTTTTCTGCTATTGGTTTCTAGTTTTATTATACGATTGTAGGATTCTTAAATTTGTTAAGACTATTTTTGTTTGTTCTAACATGTGATTTATACCAGAGACTATTCTCTGTTAGCTTCAGAAGATTTTGTATTCTGCTGTTGCTGTTTAGATGTTCTGTCTGTGTCTGTTAGGATCACTTTATCTATAATGTTTTTCAAGTCCTCTGTTATTAATTTTCTCCCTGAGTGTTCTATCCATTACTGAAATTTGGTATTGTGATCTCCTATTATGATTGTATTTCTATCAGTTTTTCACTTCAGCACTATCAATGTTTACTTTATACATTTAGGTGGTTGGATGTTGGGTGCACATATATTTATGTTTGTTATATTTTCCTGCTGAATTGATGCTTTAATATTTATATAATATACTTCCTTACTTTGTGAAAACTTCTCACTTAAAATTTTTTTTTCCTGATATAATTATAACCACGCTTGCTTTGTTTTGTGACCCATTGAATGAGATATTTTCTCTATCACTTCAGTTTAATTATGTCTTCTTAAATCTGAAGTGAGTTTTTTTGTAGACAGCATTTAGTTAGGACTTTTTTTTCTTATTTTTATTTTATTTTATTTATTCATTGAGCTACTCTGTGTCTCCTGATTGGGGAATTTAGTTTATTTCAATTTAAAGTAATTAGTGATAGGGTTGGACTTACTAGTGTCATTTTCTGCCATTTTTTGTAGGTCTTTTTTCTTTTGTTCCTCTTTTGCTGCTTCTTTTAATCTTTTTCGTATCACCATACTGATTTATTTCTCTCTTTCTCTGTGAGTGTGTGTGTCCTTTAGAGGTATTTTCTTTATAGTTATCATGAGTTTATGCAAAATATCTTGTAACACTCTAAGTTGATAAATTAAATTTGATCACATACAAAAAGTCTAATGTTTTACATATCTCCCCACTCTTTATGTTATTGGTATCACATTTTATATCTTTTAAAATGTATTCGTGTATTTTACAGTTTTAGTTACTTTATAATTTTGTGTTTTAACTTCTACACTAGAATTAAAGGTCATTTGTGCACTATGTTTACAGTATTACAGTATTCTGCATTTGTCAATATGTTTACCTTAACCAATGTATTTTGTTTTTCTATGTATTTGTATTTCTCTTTAGCATTTCAACTTGAAGATTTTCTTTTCACATATTTTCT
>NW_012116232.1:281672-285737 GCF_000951035.1 Colobus angolensis palliatus | reverse complement strand
CAAAATTTCTTGTCTTGACTTTAGAAAATTTGACTATAATGTGTCTTGGTATGAATTTATTTGTGTTTATTTTAATTTCAGTCCATTGGGTTACCTAGATCTGGATGTTCTTTCTCTTTACAAGACCTGAGAACTTTTAAGTGATTACTTCTTTCTATAAACTTTCTTGGTCATTTCTTTTTATATTCTCCTTATGGACTGTATACAAAAAGAATACTTTCACAATGTGTATATTGGTCCACGTGATGATATCATAAAAGTTCCTAAGTCTTCTTCACACTTTCATTCTTTTGTTTAATTTTTTGTTTCATGACTGCATAATTGCAAATAACCTGTCCTGAGGTTGTGTATTCTTTCTTCTGCTTGTGTAAATCCACTGTCAAACTCATCGAGTAAAATTTTCAATTATTTATTTTTTTCTTCAGCTCCAAGACTTATGGTTGGTTGTTTTTCATATTTTAAATATATTTTTTGAAGTTCTCACTTTGTGTATGCATTATTTTTCTGAGCTCATTGAGCATATTTATGACACCATATGAGCTCAGGAAGAGATTGTGGGGCCTCCCAAAACTTCCCTATGTATCATTTTTAGAATTGTGTTAATTCCAAGTGACAGGAAATGAATTGTTTCTTTTTCAGGTCTTGATCTCTCTGGTGTCTGCTCGTATGGCTCAACTGGTAGAGCAGCATGCCATGAGATATTTTTTGGTTCTCTGTAGCTCCCAGACATCTTGAGTATGCCAGGTCCTGTCAGGGCTCTGACAAGTGAGACAGAAGCCAGTCTATTGTGTAGTACACCACACAGTGAGAATGTTAGATGGGCAGTCCAAGTCTTTTCCTCCCTAGGGATAAGTTGATACCTGGGTGATTATGTCCATTTTCTGTGTGCTGAGGTGTGAGAGAGTGCCTATGGAAATTGCAGACATGGCAGATCAAACTGTCACCTTATTCTCAATGACTCCCTACCTGGAACCTTTTGCTGTCAATGTTCAGAGTCAGACAAAACAGAAAGTAGTTTCTTGACATCCTCTAGAGAAATCAGAATAATAAATGTGTAGTCCATGATAAATGTATAGTTCTGACCTTTCCTTATCTATTCTTGGAAAACCCAGGAGCTGGCTGTCTTCTCTCAATTATGAGGTATTGAGCTAGGGGAAAAATACGGCAAAAGGATGACTCAAATATTCCAACTGACTTAAATGAAGCTTATCCATGGTTCAGTTCTCAAGCTTACCCATCATACAGGAGCCTCTTAAATTGTTTCTGGATTTTTCACAAAAAATTCAGCATCTGTGTACTGATGTGGAATCTGCATGTCCATAGTGGTAAGGATGGTCCAGAGTTTTATGTTCTGCCCTCCTGCTGACATCACTCCTCTGTACATTATTGAAATTAGGTAAGAATTAGAAAGTAATATATTTATTTGAGTTTAAATTTGAATTGTAATCTACAAGGTAACCGGTAATAAAATAACCCTGAAAATATATAGTAGCAAAAAATAAATTAAAATAATACACTACAAAATATTTACTTAAGATGCAGTCATTAAGTGAAGAAAACAAGGAAATGATATGAGCCATAATGATAGCAATATGGTAAGGCCTACCATATTGGTAATTATATAAAATATAAATATGTTAAAATTTTAATAAAAAATAGTGATTAGTAAGATCACTCTAGCATAGTAAGGATAAAAAACATGGTTCACATATATGTTGTGTATGACAAAAACACTTTCTATTCAAAGTTAGAATATAAAATAATTAAAAAAGATATACAATATGTGTTAGTTTCCTTTGCCTGCTATAAAAAACCGCCAACAACTTGGTGGTTAAAAACAAACAAATGGAAATCAGAAGTGTAAAAATCACTGTTATTGGTTAAAATCAAAGTGTCTGCAGGGCTGCATTTACTCCAGAGACTCTGAATGTAAATTTGATCAAGTTTCTGGTAACTACTGGGATTCCTTGGCTTATGGCTACATCACTGCCTTCATCGATAAGTCTTCAAAAGACTTTCTGCTTCATCTTAACATTGCCCTCTCTTCTGTGTGTGTGAGAAATTTCCCCCTGCCTTTGTAAAATGATGATGCTTATGAAAGCATTTACAGCTTGTCTAAATAATCTATGATAATCTCTCCCTCTCAAGATTCCTAATCACATGTGCAAGTGTTTTTTTTTTTTTTTTTTTTTCTCTTATAAGGTAACATTTACAAGTTCCAGGGATTTGGACCTGGTATCTTGTATGAGGGCATTATTTCACCTACATATTTTACCATGCAAGCAATAACCAAGAAATAATTTGAGTGACTTTGATAATATAAGATGAAATAGAATTATACAAAACATTTACAAGCACGGCGCAGTGGCTCACACCTGTAATCCCAGCACCTTGGGAGGCCAAGGCAGGCAGATCATGAGGTCAGGAGATCGAGAGCATCCTGGTTAACATGGTGAAACCCCGTCTCTACTAAAAATACAAAAAAAATTAGCCGGGCATGGTGGTGGGCACCTGTAGTCCCAGCTACTCAGGAGGCCGAGGCAGGAGAATGGCGTGAACCTGGGAGGCGGAGCTTGCAGTGAGTAGAGATAGTGCCACTGCACTCCAGCCTGGGCAACAGAGCGAGACTCTGTCTCAAAAAAAAAAAAAAAAAAATCATGTATTGAGGCAGAGAAGGTAATTCTATACTGATAAAATTTTAATATATAAGGAAGACATAACTACTATATATTTAACATATAAGCACATAAGAGAGACCCCAAATACATGAAGCAAAAAAAATCAAAATTTGTGTGAAAAACAGACAGTATTTAGAGATACAATATTCCGTTTTGAAAACTAATAGAATATTTAAGATCAATATGGAAATAAAAGAATATAACTGTAAACCAACTATATATATTAAGTTCCCTGCCAGTCCGAAGAAATAATATACAAGCAAGTCAATTACATACTCCCAAGGACTCAGGGGTCACCCCGTTTCTCATGCTATTATAAAGCGTGCCTTCCACAGCTACCACCAAAGTAGCTATATTATTTTCTATTTTGGTGAAACACACTGGCTTACAATGCCAAATAGTTTATTCAACTATTATAAACACATAAACCTAACATCTTGGATCTAATTACAATTTGCAATGTAAGAAATTATTTTCTAATTTTGATTTCTCTTTTATTTTAATAACTTTGATAATTTCCAATTTTTTTGTAAATTTAATTTGTTTTGAGTAAATAATAATCATAATATTAAACCTTTATGATACTTTATTTTGTGCCAAGTTCATCACACTTAAAGTAGATAGTAATAAATGCTCAAAAGCTGTATATTTGCTGAAATGAATGCTGTATACTTAAAAGAGAACATAATGTTACATAATAAATGAAGTCATCTCCAACATATAATTAATTTATACTTATTTGTATTTTCTTTGGATTGATAAATATTTTTCTAACCATTTAATATATTTTTCTTGGTTATGTCACTATATTAGGTACGCCACCCAAATGTTGAATATTTTCAAATCTTACACTATTGGACTTAGCAAATATTATTTAAGCACCGTGTAACATTAGTAGTGTGTGGTACGCAGATACATTACCAGAGTTTGAACAGTACATCCGCCATTTCTTGGCTGTGTGAATTTAAGCAACTTGACTTTATTTAATACAGTATTTTTGTGTTTAAGAAAGGCAAATGATAGCCTACTTCATTAATTTTTATGAACACAAAATGAGTTAATGTATGGAAAACATTTGATAATCCTACTTGTTAAATAAGAATTACCTATTATTACGTCTGCTTATAGTTAGATTTTGGGTTCTCATTTGGTACTCTCTGTCACTCTCAGGCTACCTAGCAAATATCTCAGTACATTATTCATTACAGATGCCTCCATAGCATAGTATTAATCCCTAAATGCCCTTTACCTCCTCTCCCTTTATCTTTCACCAAGCATATATTAAACAAGCATAATAGCAATAATATAAAATAATTATGTGACATACTTTGATTTTTCTGTCTAACCCTCCTCCCAGGTTCTTCTGTATCTAATTATCTCTGACAGC
>NW_012116232.1:280145-281622 GCF_000951035.1 Colobus angolensis palliatus | reverse complement strand
GCAGATACATTACCAGAGTTTGAACAGTACATCCGCCATTTCTTGGCTGTGTGAATTTAAGCAACTTGACTTTATTTAATACAGTATTTTTGTGTTTAAGAAAGGCAAATGATAGCCTACTTCATTAATTTTTATGAACACAAAATGAGTTAATGTATGGAAAACATTTGATAATCCTACTTGTTAAATAAGAATTACCTATTATTACGTCTGCTTATAGTTAGATTTTGGGTTCTCATTTGGTACTCTCTGTCACTCTCAGGCTACCTAGCAAATATCTCAGTACATTATTCATTACAGATGCCTCCATAGCATAGTATTAATCCCTAAATGCCCTTTACCTCCTCTCCCTTTATCTTTCACCAAGCATATATTAAACAAGCATAATAGCAATAATATAAAATAATTATGTGACATACTTTGATTTTTCTGTCTAACCCTCCTCCCAGGTTCTTCTGTATCTAATTATCTCTGACAGCTTTTGAATTCACATGTTCTGTAACTAAAATTTTTGAAGAACTACAAATTATACTAAAGCAATCCATCTTTGGACACATTGGACTTCACTTTAGGGAGACTACATTGGAGAGCCTCTACATTATATTTCAAAGCTTGCAAGTATTTTTGGCTAACTTACCAGCTATGTAACATACTTCTAGAGTAAATAATGCTACCTTACAACTTACATTTTAAATATATTTTATGCACATTTGTTGTACTCATTAGTTTTAATTGTTACTGAGACTTTATCATTTCTTTCATTTTCTAAAGGATAATATTATATGAACAAGTGTGACTTTGAGCCTGTCAAAATGGAACTCACTAATTAGAGGGGAGGATTTGCATTCAATAGTAATTATACATATTTCATATTGAGTTTACACTATGGATTAGATTGTTAATTCAGATGTACAGAATTCAGAACTCTTAAGTGGTATCAAAAGTTATTAATAATTTCAAGGGTATAGGAAATTAGGTGGAACAGACAATACAAAGAGAGGTCTCGACACTGATGGTGGCTCTGCGTGTTTCTCTTTGCTGCTTCATACATGAAATTTTGCCCCAGATTAAAAGAGATCTCTAAATATATATGTCATTGCCCAAGATATACCTCCATAGCATAGCTCAACTTACAAAACATTTTCCAAAACCATGCCCATACATGCTTAGAGTCTGGGTTTATTTTCAATAAGCAACTTTTAACAAGGTTACCTTGTGACAAATATTCAAGTGATAAGTCACCTCTTTCTAGCAATAGCCTATTTAGTCACAAGTCAATTTGCTGTACTGGTAAGGAGATTAAACCAGCTGATTCTTTCTTCTTGCCAGGGGCATCTCTCTGATGCAGGGAGTGAATGGATCAGGCTGTTTTAACTCTGTTTTCCCCTTTTATATTTCCAAATGATATGAGAAAAAGGCAATGTATCAAAAATACTTCACAAGGGGGGCGCAGCAAGATGGCTGAATAGGAACAGCT
>NW_012116232.1:259106-274273 GCF_000951035.1 Colobus angolensis palliatus | reverse complement strand
AAAAGCTATACATCAAACAAATACATACAAATGGTAACTCTGCAAAGATCACAAATATATAAGTATAGGAGAAATTATATTTTTTAAATACCATTTTAAATGCTAAGAATTTCAAGTGGTTTTGCAAAACATTCCAGTAATAGCACTGTACTTGGATTCAAAAATGCTATGTTAAAAAATGTGAATAAAAGTAAAAGTAATTAAAAAAAAAATACTTCACAAGACTACTTCTCTGAGAAAGAGGGCATGGGTATTGGTGCTACAGTAGTTTTTCTCTAAGAACATGTCCATGCACTCTTGTTAAACCATCTTGCACATCATTTAGTCATTTTTCAGTATGTTGTTTGTCTCTCTTGACTCAGTCTATGACCATGTAGAAAATAGTATATCATTTTGATCAAATGTATTCTAAATAGTATTTCCTAAGAAGAAAACTTAACAAAGGAATAAATACTCAAAAATTTTGCTGACCTGAAGTGTTGGTAAATTAAGCATCAAGAGCACAATACTTCATATGCTTTTATATTTTTGCTGTGTATTGTTTTATTGCAGAATATTTTATTGTAATGGCACTCGTTTCTGAGAGTACACTTACTTTTATGACTTCCATGTGATTGGAATACATTAAATAAGTGAATCTTGGTTTATGATTTGAAATAGATGTGTGTGTATTCTAAATGTCACTTTACTAGCAGTTTATATTTTATATAATTCATAGGAATGGATCCCTAAAGAGAAATCTCATGAACTTTCATTTGCACAAATCTTTCTCAGCTGGAAATATAATAGGACTTCATGTCTCTGCAGACTGCACAACTCTAAAATGTGGGACAGATTAAAGATGAACAAAACAGGAAGCCAAATCACATATACAAGTAAAGTTATTAAGTGGAATATAAATGTGAAAATAGCTAGATCATATATTCTCAAAGCTACTAAATGAATGATTGTGGTTTCTTTTTTACTGTATTCATTTTAAGTAGCTGATACATAGTTGATAATAGATAAGATAAATGATAGATAAATAGATAGATAGATTGATAGAATATCATTCTGTTTTATAATTTTTATTTTGTTTAGTAACATTCTACTTCGGGAAATGAGGCCTGAAAAATTACGCAAAATTATACTCTTTAAGAGATTTTTAAAAAGTCAAATAAGCAAATGTATGTTTAAAAATAGGTCCTTTCTTTTGTCACCCATTTAATAAAAAAAAAACAACATAATTTGTGTATCATAAAACTCACCATTTTAAAGTGTACAAATTAGTGACTTTTTCTTTAGTATTCAAAATATTGTATAGATATCGCCAACAACATTTTGCAGAAAATTTTCATCTTCAAACAGAATCTATAGCTATTAACAGTTACTTCTCTTTTACCTTTAATACCAGCTTCTGGCAATTACTAATCAACTCTTTATCTCTATGAAGTTGCCTATTCTGTATACTCCATATAAAATGAAATTACACTTTGTGTCTGGCCTCTCTTTCTTAAGATGGGGGCTCAGTCTACATTCAGACTGGAAGGCGGTGGTGAGATGGTAGCTCACTGCAGCCTCAACCTTTAAGGCTCAAGCGACGTCTCTCACCTCAGTTTCCCAAGTATCTGGGACTACAGGTATGTGTCACCATGCCCAGTTATTTTTCTTTATTTTAAATTTGTAGAGATGAGGGCTTTCTTTTTGCCCAGGCTGTTTTTGAACTTCCTGGCTCAAATGATCCTCCTGTCTTGGCCTCTCACAGTGCTGGGATTACAGGTGTGAGCCACCCTGCTTAGGCTGGCCTCTTAACTAAGCACCATGTTTTCAAAATATGCACCTTTTTTAGTTTATAGAAGTATTTATTTTCTTTTATTGACTGAAAAATATTTTCTTATATGGATATATCATATTTTGTTTATTCTTTTTTTTTTTTTTTTTTTTTTTTTTTTTTTTTTTTTTTTGAGACGGAGTCTTGCTCTGTCGCCTGGGCTGGAGTGCAGTGGCGCGATCTCGGCTCACTGCAAGCTCTGCCTCTTGGATTCAGGCCATTCTCCTGCCTCAGCCTCCCGAGTAGCTGGGATTACAGGCACCCGTCACCTCGCCCAGCTAGTTTTTCATATTTTTTAGTAGAGACGGGGTTTCACCGTGTTAGCCAGGATGGTTTCGATCTCCTGACCTCGTGATCCGCCCGTCTCGGCCTCCTAAAGTGCTTGGATTACAGGCTTGAGGCACCGCGCCCGGCCATATTTTGTTTATTCTTTCATCAATTAATGCACATTTGTGTTATTTCCACTATTTGACTATGCTGAATAAAGCTGTAAGTGCTTTCTTGAATCATTTAATAAACTCTTCTCATATTTTATTATCATCGTAAAAATAGACGGTTTATTTATATTTGCTTATATATGTATAGTTTATTGTTTGATGACTAAAGCTTTTTATTCAGTGTTAAATAATTCCAGAGAACAGAATATATTGTAGTTTTATACAGTCGTCACATTTACATTTTCTAAAAATTGCATTTTTGGAAAAAATACTATAGTTATGATTACAATATTCATATGAGAATTTAAATAATTGAATGTTATGATATGATCTTGAGATCTTATCATAAAATATAAATACATTAAATTATCCTTTTTCATTTTTATAATTCCATTCTCAAAATAGAAAAGCCATATTACTTCATAGAAACAGAAGTCTTCGATTTGCACATAAGTTATTTTATTACATCAGTTATGAAGGAGAAAAAATAAATTATTTGATTTATAGAAGTCTACCTGAGAAAATGGCAAGAAGGAAATAATGAGTATAAGAGTAAAACTAATGAAGTAGAAAATAGAAAAATAATATTACTAAATAAATTTTGAATTTGCTTTCTTAATTTTCATAAAAATATATATTCTATAAATAATATCTATACATATATGTATAGATACATAAATATAGTGTTTATGTATACATCATCATCCCTCAGTATCTGTGGATGATTGGTTTCAGTATCCCTCACTGACACCAAATTCCACAGATGCTCAATCCCCTATGTAAAATGATGTAATTGCATATTGCTTACATATATCCTTCTGTAGGCTTTAAATCATCTCTATGTATAATGCCTCCTACAATGTAAATGCTATGTAAATAGTTGCTATATTAAATTTTTCATTTTGTATTATTTTTTATTATGTATTGTTATTTTTGTTGTTTTATTTTATTTCTTTCAAATATTTTCCATCTGTGGTTGCTTGAACTTGCAGATGTGGAACTCGTGTTAATGAAAGGCTGACACATAAACACTAAATATATAATGTCCTTCTCTTTCCTCTACCACTAACTACTCTAGACACTCTCAACTTTTTCGTCCTCATCAGCATCTATACATGCTAAAGTAATTCCAGTTTGAGCCCCCACTTTAAGCCTGCCCTCCACTCCCAAAGAAGCTTTTACTTTGATCTATTATGCTCTTAAACTTTCCAAACCTCTCGCTTTTTTAGCATCACCATCCTATAGCTCACAGGAAAAATATGGCCTGTCTCCTGTTTTCATACAGACCATAAGCTAATTATCATTTTTACTGTTTTAAAACTGTAAAAATTTAAAACAAAAATGGAAGAAGATGTGATGTAGACCATATGTGGCACTCATACAAAGCCTAAAATATGTATTATCTGGTCTCTTACAGAAAAAAAAGTGTCAATGCCCGATTTAGACAAAAGCAAAACTGGTGGTGGATCCTATTTCCCCATAAATCTTAGCACCTTAGGATGGTTCTTACATCAGGAAACTGGTGGAAGAAAACAATCAATTCAATAGCACAGGCTAGCAATAAGTAAACTCAACTATTTTGCTTTCAAAACATTTGCTTTAAATATCTTGGAAATCAGGCAACAAAGAATAGCGATCAGTGATCAGTGATCACTATAGACATGAAGTAAGGTGGGCTCAATAATCGCCCTTTTTTAATTCCTAGAGAGAATTTTGGATCCCAGAACAGGAAAGGAAAACTCAGGCAGAATGTGGTATTCTCACTGAGTGGAAGAGAGGGAGCTAGCGCTCTGGAGATAGGACAACAGATGGGAGAGGTAAAAGCTGCACAGAGAGAGAATAAGGGACAACCACATGGGGTCCCCTCAAGTTTTCAGCAGGGGGTACTTGTGAGGAATCCACCAGTGGCCAGAAAAATATCACACAATACAAACAAAATAGCAATCTTAGAAATTTATATAGGGCCCAGAATAGTCCTTAATTAATGAGGCACTTGCTAGAACACCAAAAATGTTTTGCCTGAGTAGTGGGGAAAAAGTTATGCTTGGACAAAACACAGCTGAGGTCCTGTGTTCAATTTTTAACAGTAAAAATTGAAAGCATAAAAAAAAAAATCCAAGTAACTTAACTGCATTCCAGAACAAAGCTCAAGAATATTTATAGGAATAAAAACTAAAATGCCTAGTTTGTAATAAGGTAAAATTTACAATGTCAGGAATCTAATAGAATTTATCAGGCATGCAAAGATGCAGGAAAATACAACCTGTGATGAAAAAAAAATCAATCAATTAAAACTGATACATAAATAAATAACAAATAGCAGAATTATTAGACAAGGATATTAAAGCAATTATCATAACTATATTCTATATGAATTTTATTGCCTAAGAACCAACGAGAAATGATCATCCAAAAATTTTACGATTATATCACTTTGCTAAATATAGTTCTACATTGCTGACTTAAGGGTTCAGAACTCTAATATACATAAATATATCAAACTCTGAGAAGTTCTGATATAAAATAATTTAACATGCTTTAATCCATCATTCCCAGATCATTTGACCAGTAAACCATTTTATCATCATGTTAGGAGCTATTAATAGCCTAAAGAATGTACTGAGAAAAACTTTAATCTATGATGTTTCACCACTTAGGTAGCAATTGAAATTTTATTGATACCTTCTTCCATTAAGTATGTGTCTGAAACATCATTGGCTTTAATGTCAAGTAGTCGTGGTTTGGAAATCTGCACACACTAGTTGCTGGTTGTGCAAGTTTGGACAAGGTAATTAATATCTCTGAAACTAATTCTCCTCTTCTGTAAATGAGATAGAAAAATAAATCTTCCAAGACTTATTATAAAGATTAAGTGTACCTTTCTGTGTAATGGTGTAATGAAGAAAAAAACTAGTAAAGTGTATTATTTATTAAAAAATTTTACATACAGCAATACAAAATATAACTAAACTTATCAGCAAAATAATCTGAAATTATTTAATTTTACATTTGCATTTGTTTAAAATGAGTGGAATTTACTTATCAAAAGTTTAATTTGAAAAATGAATGTTACATGAGTTGTAAAGAAAGCCATTGTAAAATAATCCAGCTATTTTTTTAGCTAAGGGAGAATATATTTTTATTGGAGGATATATTTAGCTGAACTCAGATAAAATGGAGCTCTGTATCTATTTCTAAGTGAAATGGTAAGATAATAACCAAGAAGATATGCAGGTTTATAAATGTAAAGAGCCAAAATTTTTCAAAGTACATATGTTTGCCCCAAATAAGGAAGATTGGTATGTATACAATAAAACTTCATAGAAATCTGTAGTGCTGACATGTAAAAAAAATAATTGAAGTTATCATTAATCATTAAAATTATATCAGATTAAAATAAATAACATGAAAATTTTCACACTTTTTTCTTTCATTTTATTTTTTTCCACAGTAAGTTTTCTGAAAGTGTGGTGCTTTAAATTTGGTAGATAACTCTCATTCATAATCATCTATCTGGGTAAATATCAGGCAAAATTATGCTGTTAATTTGAAATGTGGTTATAGACTATTAAAATAATATTATTATTCTGCCAAACATTTATTTCTCTCTTCTTCCTTAGTTTAGATGTAGACATTGAAAGTCTGCATTTTTCCTATGTTTCTCCAAAGCGTGAAACCACATCCCAAGCTCAGCAGGTCATGTTTAGGTAGTGAATTCTAATTATAGTGATCCTGTTTCCTTAGCTTATGACTCGTTGAGAAGGAGCTGACCCAAATCTGACTTGTTAAATATGTGAGTATTCTGCTTAGTGTTGGCAGGGGCAAGGAACACATGCTTTTCTTACTGCATTTTTTTTCTGCCTCTAGATATAGTTGTATCCAGAAAAGTTCTGTTTCAGTCAACATGGAAGGCTTGAGAAGAATAAGGCTCATGGCAAAAATGAATAACTTAGGACAATAGACAGGAGAAATGCAAGGAACTTTGTGTTTAAAACCATCAAACCACTAAATCAAGCAGTCCCCATACCTAAACTGGCTTTGGATGTTCTATTATGTGAGAAGTATAAAACTGGAAGTACGTGTGTGAGAGAGTATTTCTGTATATATAAGTTAAAATTATCTTTGTTTGATCTCTCTCTCTCTCTCTCTTTCTTTTGACAAGGTCTTGCTCTGTTGCTCAGGCAGGGGTGCTATGGTGGAATCACAGCTCACTGCAGCCTCTACTTCCCAGCCTAAAGAAATCCACCCTCCTCAGCCTCCTGAGGGGCTGGGATCACAGGTATACGCCACTACACTGCTGATTTTTAAACTTCTTGTAGAGGCAGGGTCTCACCATGTTGCTCAGGCTGGTCTCGAACTCCTAGGCTCAAGCTCTCAAAGTGCTAGAATTACGAATGTGAACTACTGCACCTCATCTGTTTTTGCTCTTATAATGTTAAACTCTCTGTATTTTTCCTTTCCTTAAAAGAGGTTTCCTTTGAAGTTCTACAAAAATTATACAAAAATAAAGGGTGGGAAGCTCTAAAGGGATAATTGAGTCTTATGTTTTTCTCTCTACATTTTATTTTTTAAAATGCTATGAAATATTCATTATAAGAAGAGGGTTATTCAGAAAACATTCAACTGGCAGATTTATATAAATTTTGATTAGTGCTGCTAGGACATCTTATTGAGAGTAAAATTTTTGAAAGAACATGAAAGAAGTCTCTCTACAGAGTCTTATAAACAAAGCAACAAATTCATAGCATTCTCTCCGTGTGAAGGACTTTATGGTATCTTAATCCTGATTTGTATGTATGATCTCAGATAATGCAGTTCAAATAAAAATGATAGCAGATACAATAATAACAGGAATAATAATTCAATAGTTGATATGTAGAAATACACTGCTTAAAATATTTACATAGAGGATTCTTGACGAAGAACAAAGAAAACAACATTCATGCATAATTACCTGACTTAATTACCTGCAATAACATTTATAAAATATTTTCAGATAAAATATTTGATTTTGTAATTATAAGCCACATTCAAAGGACATTATGAGATCATTTAAAAATCTGTCCCATATGAGAAAAGGAAATTTTTCTACAGGCAGGAATAATTATGATTGTTGTAATATTCTTTTCTCAATATACAGTGTTTATTTTCTAAGTCAAAACCTTTACTTGGGTAAAATTAAAAAAAAAAAGAAAATATATTTTAAGTTAGAAGTTATGGTTTATAGACTTATTTGACTTTAGCTCTTGACAGTCATTTCAAAAGGAATGGGAGTGGCTTTTAATAAATTATGTGCATTTTACATTATACAGCAAAATATATTTATTTTTTGTATCAAGGAGCTTTTAAAGGTCTGTCATACTCAAATGCATATCCATTTTATTTAAATCAAAGATATGAGATAATTATTTTGAAGGTATCCACTAAAAGGAAGGCTATCTGGTAGTATGAAGTGATTGATTTGCCTTGGAGAATTTGCCATTAAAACAATGTCTGTAGACACAGAAGAATTAATTTTTTTTTTTTTTTTTTTTGCTATGTAACTTTTCATGTTTCTCCTGTTGATAAAGAAAGAATAGGAGTATGTTCAATAACTGGAGTTTTCACAAATGTGTGAATCTTTCATCTCTGTAAGTTGCTTTTTGATTTAACTTGCTCTTGGAGATCTGATCTTATAAAAAACAAGGAATTCATATATTTTTGCTTCATGTTTCAAGGAAAGCAAATATGCAGCTCCATGTATTAATACTTAGGAATGGTTGCTATGGTGAGATAATACCCACAATGATGCTAATAATAAAGTGAAAAGGAGGTGAAATAATAATTGTTTCTGAATTTGTTTTTTTGATTCTTCAACTACAGCTGAATTTATCCATGGTATATCTTCAAAATATACATATTAAACATTACGAACTACTCAGAACAGGAAGGCACACATTTTTATACCTAACATAGTGTCTAAAAGCAACACTATCTTGTTTCTGTAACACGTTATCAGGAAGACCATCGTATTATACACATCTTTTGCTTCCAAAAAAGGATTCAAATTCAGGTCACATCTAAGGACTGACAATATAAAGCAGTAATGGGGAAATTCATGGAGGCAACCATTTTCCTCCATAGATGGGCATTTAAAAAACAATAATGCTTCTTTAAAAACCAAATACACTATTAGTAAGAATAAATAATCCATTTTTATTAAATTAAAACTATTTTTTAAAACTAGCAGCAATTCCTAGAAAATTCCTAGAAAATTATTTTAATTAATATATTCCTCCTCTAGGATATAACTTCATATGTTACTATCACTGCTTAAGCTACTCCTGGGTTTTCCCCAAGGTCTAAACAGCTAAAAGTTTTAAACCCCTCTTTTTTTTTTTTTTTTTTTTAAGAATTGGAAGACTTTTGCGGCACTTGGTAAAGTTGCAGCTATGGCTTCTGATCTATGGAGCTTTAAGTAATTTTATACTGAAAATCCCTTACAGATAGATATGTTTTCTTCGGGTGTTTGGAAGAAGCCATTCACTTTATGTTTTTGGTTTATCTGAGAGAAATCACTGTTGCTTTTTAAAAAAATTCATCAAGTTCCTCCCATGAAGCAGGTCTTAGGTGACCAAAGAATTGCACCTAGAATTCTCTCAGGTTCACACGCTTGCCTATGTTTTTTTTCTCTTGCTGTGTCTCTTAACAATATTGAAGATTTACGTGATTATGTCCTGTGAAGTCTAGATAATCATTCCAACTGTTTAACCCAGTGTAATCACTGAAAAACTAAGTTTAATGCAATACTTCTTAATCCTGAACTCAAAGAAATAGTCGTGTTTCCTTAATGTAGAAAAAAAAAATCTCAGGTGAATACATGTTATTTTTAATCCATATTTGATTCTCATTTTGGTGTGCTATAATATTTATTGATTATGTTAATGCAAAGCATAGTCAATCACTAAGGTTACTTAGATAGAATGGTTTTAAGATCTCTTCGTTCTATAAACTTAAGAGTCAAGTAGTAAAAATTTTTGTTTTTGTAGGTCATATGTTAATAGTTACAGTACGCTGTAACTATTAAACTCTGCTGTTATAGTGAAAACAGCTAGAGACAATATGTAAATAAATGGACAAGACTACCTCCCAATATTATTCTTTAAAAAAACATGCTGGATTTCATCAAGGAACAGCACTGTGCCCATCCTTGCCATGGACTCAAATAATATTCAGAAGTAAAATTTCAATCATTGGCTTTATAAACATTTATATTTATGTATGTTCATGTTATTGAGAGAGTGATCTCTATTTTTTTTTTTTTTTTTGAGATGAAGTCTCGCTCTGTTGCCCAGGCTGGAGTGCAGTGGCCGGATCTCAGCTCACTGCAAGCTCTGCCTCCTGGGTTTACGCCATTCTCCTGCCTCAGCCTCCCGAGTAGCTGGGACTACAGGCGCCCGCCACCTCGCCCGGCTAGTTTTTTGTATTTTTTGGTAGAGACGGGGTTTCACCGTGTTAGCCAGGATGGTCTCGATCTCCTGACCTTGTGATCCGCCCGTCTCGGCCTCCCAAAGTTCTGGGATTACAGGCTTGAGCCACCGCGCCCGGCCATGATCTCTATTTTTTAACAAACATACTACATGAAATTTTAGTGTTGGCATGATTTTCCTGTATCAAGTGTTTAACTATGAAAATAAGGTAAATGGGTATACAAGCTGCAAGTTCCAATTTGGACTTTAAAATTGACTACATTCCCTGAAATATGAACGTTTTCATCTTCTGTACTCTTCTGTACTCTAATCTAGAATCATATTTAATGTCAGTATTTGCAAGATCTTCTTTAAAATTTGTCACAATAATGTAATATGTATACTTACATAGATTATATGTATCCATTTTCTTTAAATGTCTGATAACTGCCAAAATGAAAATGCCATAAGGATTTGCAAGTTTTCTCTTTTCACATAAAATAAATCATAATATTTTCAACAATTACCCTGACAGTAGTTATGGCAATCTTGGAAAAATGACACTGAATTTATTTTACTATCCAGATTGTATATACTGTCTTCATGTAATCAAGACATTCCTAGTCTTTTCTCTTTTTTTAAAACCAAGCAAAGAAGGCAAGAAAATTAGAGAAATATATGTATGAAATATTAAACATATTATCTGTCTGAAATCAGAGATGATGGAATTGTATGAAATAAAATTCAAAAAGTAAATTTGCATGTGTTTCTATGCCTCTCATTTCCACATCATACACATTTTTGTAGAGAAATTTTTGTACATATGAAAGTCTAGGAATCAATTAATACGTGAAAATTACATGAAGTACTACTGGTAAGCAAGAAAAGGGGACTAATAAAAGTATTCATACGTTCATTAAAATAGCATAAAGTGCCAAGAGAAGAGGTATCAATTGTAGGTATTGAGGACGAAGATTCAACTTTACTCCTAAAGAGAAATCTAGTTGTAGACCATCTTAACCAAGTGCATATGCACAAAGAATTTTGCTAGGTGTGCCTCTACACATTATCCATTTTACATTCTATAATAATGTAATTTTTATGTCAATGTGAGTACATAAATATTAAAAATATGGGAATGAAATAAAATGGATTTTAAAATAGAAGCACAATTAAACCAATTATATTAGTAAATTGTAAAGTCAATCATCCTGCAGTTTAATCTCTCTTTATATTTAATAAATATTTCACATAAAAAGCTACTTTCTCAGTCTTTCAATTTTGTATTTCTTTTGAAGTAATTGATTTTGCTTTCAATTAAATGATCTCATTTACTTTGCCTCTTATATTGAGGAAAATTAATTTTTCACTTCTTCCCTAGGGAATCATTCTCTTCAGCCTACATCACACCTGACTCTTCCTTTTCACCAGTACACACAATTTATTTACATGAATTCAATGGTGTTGAATGACTGATGGCCTAACTTGAAGGCAGTTTTTATCCAGATCTCTACGGTATCACTGACTGCAATACACTTTTATTGTTGGTTTGCTTTATGAGTGAAAAATGAAAATATCACTGCAGCAATTCACTGCAAACTGCATTTGGCAGTAAAACTGCTTCATGTAGTTTTGCTTTGTTTTCCAACCTGGTGTAATAGTAAGTACAGATTTATTAAGAGAAACCAGCATAAAATCTTGGTCCATTAAATGCAATCTATTTATTTGTTTTGTAGAACCTACTGTATTTGAAAACCATGTTAGGAAAACATTGTAAGGTAATTATGTAATCTTGTTATAGATATCAATAAAATGCCAATTCATTCTTGTAACGCAAACTCACTCGTCCTACAGTTATTTAGATTGGAAGTTGCATCCCAAAGTTCTTTATAAACTGAAAGACTTTCTACAGACACATAATGAATTACGTTTATTATTACTGCTATGATTATTTACTATTATTTTCCACAACACTAACTTTCCTGAATATGCATTTTTTCTCACCTGACAAGAAAACTTACTTCTATACATCTTTTGAATATAGGACAAAAATTACTTAGAGTCTGCAACATACCAGGAAGCATTTGTGGAATTGTTTATCTCTAGACACCATCTGACAGTTATTCTTTCAAATATTTTTAGTCATTTGTATTTTATAATATTTTATGAAGAGAGAAAATAACATAATTTAAGCTGAAAATGTTGGCATTTATACTAAGCAGTGGCCATGCTATGCTAATAGGAGAATATCACATCTCTATGTGTGGAAACAGAGAAAAGTTCCAACAAGAGATTTTATTGTGGACACTTCTATAGTACTCCACAATACCTTCAGGGTTTAAAGAGGAAACTTTTTCTTAAAGACAAAAGAAAGGATAAATGCAAACAAAACAACATGCAAGATATTTAACTAAAGGGAAAAGGCCTTAAAAGTAAACTCAGGATCCTACAATCATTCTTCCAGAAACATATTTATTTCAGAAATTTGTACCAAATACATTTCTAGAAGTTTGTAACATTTATGTGGATTTTTGGTGTTACAAACATTTCTAGATGTGGGAAAGACAAAAAATGATTTAAAAAATTATTAATGTAAACATTTAAAAATGTCAAAAATATCTAGAGCAGTTTACAGAGAACTTAAATCCTCACTTAGTTGCCTTAATTGGCCAAAGTAAGTTAAGAAAAGAAACCCTGGTTGAACACAGTTGCACACATTTGTAATCCCAGCACTTTGGGAGGCCAAGGTGGGCAGATCGCTTGAGCTCAGGTGTTGGAGACCAGCTTGGGTGACATAATTAAGCCCCATCTTTACAAAGAAATTCAAAAATTAGCCTAGTATGGTGGTGCACACCTGTAGTGTCAGCCACTCAGGAGGCTCAGGTAGGAGGATTGCTTGAACCCAGGAGGTTGAAGCTGCAGTAAGATAAGATCAGGCCACTACAATCCAGCCTGGACAACAGAGTGAGACTCTGTCTCAAAAAATAAAAAAATAAAAATAACAAGAGAGGAAGAGAGAGAGAGAAACTCTTATAGTAACTTCAGGCCACTACAATCCAGCCTGGACAACAGAGTGAGACTCTGTCTCAAAAAATAAAAAAATAAAAATAACAAGAGAGGAAGAGAGAGAGAGAAACTCTTATAGTAACTTTTGGTTTTTATATAAGACTCATAGGAAAACATATTTCCAAGATATAGTACCATGTAACAGGTCATTCCCATAGGCTGGAAATTGTCTGGTAAGAAATGTAAAGATATGGAATAAATATCAGAATGACAATAGCACGCACAGTGCAATACTAAGCAGAGAGAAGTAGTTAGCATATTCCATGTCAGCTTTTTGCCAGAAAATTCATAACATGATTCAAAGGACATTTACTTTTTAAATTCAGATGAAAAATATAGATGTTCAAAAGATTGATGGATTTGATAAACTATTAGCTGAGTGACTGGCTAGAACTTAATAACTTTGAGAATGTTTTTTTCAAAGAAATTTAAAGAGAAAATATAAAATATAAAATTACCCCTAAAAACATCAAGCTACAAATAGCTGGTATTAGTTCCTCATGATATTCACAAAGTTCCTGGTTAAAAGCAATATGGATTGATTATTAACAGTTCTGCTATTTAAATATATATATAATTTCAATTGAATAGAAGTAGTCTGGTTCAATTCCCATTTACGTTAATATTATAATGCTAAGTCAACCCAGATTAGATATTTACTTTAATAATGGTAAAATTTTAATTATTTATCAAGCAAAAATATTCCGAATGCATATACAAATTAAATTATTCCACTTAGGAAGGAGGTTTAAACCTTGCTTCTATAAAATCTTGCCCACAAGATGGTACAAATATACTTGTAAAAAACAAAATTACACTGTTGTATTTATTTTTTACTTATATTTTAAATCTTTTGACAGTAAGGAAAGAATCACAAATCTAGGAAGGGAATGCATATTTATTAAGCACCTACATATTACTCATAGTATTTCTTGTTTAATTAAGATTTACATAAAGTGAGTTTTCTTATTTCTGATCCTTGATGGGGAAAATAAAATTCAGACATTAGTTTTCAACGATGGTAGTCAACAACTAGCACTTTGCATAGCGTAGTTTTGAGACCAGGCCTGTTTTCACACAAAGAGTGTTCACTAATGTTTTATATAATTCATAGTATGTGCAGTTTGATAATCTAAATAACATATATTTAACCATCAATGAATACTCTGTTTTGTTGTCTAAATGTGATCTGAGTAATGGTAATATGTTAAAAGAAAACCTAAAAATAGAGGTTATAAATTTTGAATTTTATTCTACATCACTCCATTAGATAATTGACATCCCTTCAGCAATTCGTTTAAATTTTCTGTTGTGTTCTTTTCTTAAATTATACATGATGTGTAATAATATCTTTTTTAATGATAAGTTTATATTATTAGAAACTCTAGAGTAGCCATACCATACATACCTCTCAAACAAAGAATTACAGTTTGTAAGTCAATGGCGAAGATACGGTGGAAGAGTTAAGACATAATCAATTTATCAAAAAAAAAAAAAAGGAAACAGAAGAGCTAAAAGACTAGGGCAGATAAATATAAATAGAACAGACAAAACCAAAATCATTTGTTTAAGGATTTAAAATAATTTTTTAAGGAACTTTAAAGATTTTGAGGAAAGTCAGACACCAATAAGGATGTTTAATTTTAAATAATAGAGCCTTTCACGGCGGTGTTACAGACAGGAAGCAGTCAAGGGCTCGGCAAAACCTTGCCTTCAAGCCTAAAACTGCTGAACCTTGATGAAGCCCACCCTTTCCCGACTGATTCTTTCTGAATAATGCCCACCTGCGCACTGGGAGGACCCAGGACTGAGTTGAGCTTTGTAAAGTTCGCGCCATTTGCAGGGGGGAGGAGCCTGGCTTCTCCCGTTCCTGTGTGGTGACCTAGGATTCAACCTGTAAGATGGGGCATGTTAACAGGAACCCTTCTCAGTTTGCTGAGAATTTTCCCTTTTGCCCAATAAATTCCGTACCCCCTTACCCTTCAAAATGTCTGTGGGCCTAATCTTTCCTGGTTGTGTGACAAGAACTCGATTTTTTTCTACAACAGAGGCAGTGAAACATACTAGAAAGAAGACCAATCTATTTGTTTGTCGAAGATGCTAATTCTAAATGAGTCCTCATTGGCAAATTGACTACTTTCATTGCGTGAAGGGAAAAGGAAGAGTTTGACATGGAGTAAAGATGAGTAAAACACATAGCCAAAGTACATGTTTTTGCAATGCATTTTTTTGTTTGTTTGTTTGTTTTGAGACGGAGTTCTGTTCTGTTGCCCAGGTTAGAGTGCAGTGGCACAATCTCAGCTCACTGCAACCTCCGCCTCCTGAGATCCAGTGATCCTCCTGCCTCAGCCTCCCAAGTAACTGGGATTATAGGCATGCGCCACCATGCCCAGCTAATTTTTTTTT
>NW_012116232.1:251906-258976 GCF_000951035.1 Colobus angolensis palliatus | reverse complement strand
TCTTCTTGAGAAACTGAGAACTAAGATTGCAGGTGAAAATGTAGGGTGAAGAGGTGGTATTAAGCTGAGTTCATTTGTAATTTGTTAGACTCTGTTGTGCTTTGACTTGGAGGTATCATGGGTGAGAGGTGAAAATTATATTTCCTTATGTTTTGTTTTCCTTTTTGTTTTAGAGACAGGGTCTAGGGTCTCTCTTTAACATCCAGGCTGGAGGACAGTGGCACAATCACAGCTTACTGCAGCCTCAACTGCCTGAGCTCAAGTGATTTGCCCACCTCAGCCTCCTGAGTAGCTGGGAATTTTTTATTAATTTTTTGTAGAGACAGGACCTTAATATTTTTTCTAGGATGGTCCTGAACTCCTGGCTAGAAGCAATCCCCTTGCCTAGGCCTCCTAAAGTGCTAGGGTTACAAGTCCTATTGAAGTGCTACTTTTAGCAATGGTAAATTAAAAAAACTGGAAAAAAGTACCAAATTTATTTCCTCAAAGGACTATTCAAGTTGTTTGAATCAGCCTACTTTTATACCTCCATCAGGAATTTGGAGCTACTATTTTTATATACCAGTTCTAGGGAATCATCTGGCTGAAAGATTGAAAGAAAGCTGAGCTGCCTGGTGTCAGAATAGCTTATTCGAACAACGAGGCAAAGATGCAAGCGTTAAGCCTTTAAGCATTTGCAGTGATGGGATAATCATAGATTTTCCTTGTTCTGTTTTCTTCCATGAAACAGGAGGATTTCAGGCTTAGGGGATCCTCTCACTTGAGGGAACCCCAAACAAAAGGCTCCAACAGTTTTATGTACTTTGGGGTGGGAGAGGGTCAGCGGGAAGGACTAGGAGTGGAAAAGTACTGGGTACTGAGTTAAAGTGGAGAAAAAGTGTCTTGAAAATCCACCCTCCCACAATCTTAAGGAGATATTGGCAGAGATAATCTGAAGAGGACATTGGCCAAAGGCCTCAGAGACCTAGGAGTAACAGTGCCTGGCTAGGAGTAAAAATATGCTAAAAGCATAACTGATTACTCCTAATCTCATAGGCCTTGGCTGCAACTTTCTTTAGATACAGCAGTGCATTGGCTATGCACAAGTCTGTTGTGTGGAGAGCAGCTTTTCCCTTGAGACCTGCTAGGTAAAGCCTTTGCAATTTCTTATAGCCTGGCCTGAAAAACCATATGAAGTTGTTACCTAAGAGCCAGGCTCCCCAACCAGTTTTATGGTTTAGAAAATTAATGGACTGATTATAATTGCTTAGCCCTATCTCACAAGACTATTAAAAGTTTTCTGAGATATATATATTTGATTGTAAGATCAAATAATGTCTAGTAGCTATTATTGTTTTTGGAAAGACATAGTCATAATACAAGTGTTCACAATAAAATAAAAAGTTAGAACACTTTTTGTTTCACCTACTAATGGTTTATTTTAGTTTAAGAGTTAAGAGTCCACAAGAAAGTCAAATATAAATTCATCAGCCATCATTGGATCAATCTCAGAAGTATTGAGTACTATAGAAATGAAAATGATTATCAGCGAAATAGAGAGCAATAGATTAGAGCAATTTCAACTTTTCAATAAACACCCCAAAACCATAGAAATATTTAAATTGTCTGACAAGTTTTTGCGGTGTCTCTGACTGTAAGATGAATTTATTTTCTGAGTATGTAGCAATTGAAAAAAAGTGCGTATCACTGAAAATAGTATGTCAAGCTTTCAACAAAACAGACCAAATCATAACTGCCTATTGCCTACTTTTCCTCTACTCTTAGAAAGCTTCAAAAACAAATTAGAAAGAAAGCACATGGGAAAATAAATATCATTTATGTTTTCATGTATATATCAACATATATCCTAATATATAAGGGGGATAATTATTTCCTTGCACATCTGGATTTCCCAGCTATAACCTCTCTTATATTTACCTGCTGCCACAGAAAGAGACCTGTGATCTGTAGAAATGTGACTTACTGAACAGCTTAAGCTTGAAACCAGAAATAGGAAAGTCTCAAGGGACCATTCCCCAAAGTATGACTAATGGACTATGTCTTCCTCTGGAAACAGACTCAGGCGAAAACCATTTTACAGAGAAAATAATTTACCTAAAATTTCTGAGAGTAAAAGTTAAATGAATGCAATTCAACAAAAAAGATAGCCTTTTCTTCCTGCCGTAGCTTCATCTATGCTTCCTTGATGCTCTTTAAGTGATACTAAATTTTGAATATTACATACTATGATGTTAGTTTTTAGATTTTAATGAATTGAATAATGTAACACTAGAAAAAGAAAATAGGATCAACAGAAATATTTTGGAACAAGTATAGAGAAAATAAGAAAAAGAGGCAGAAGGAAAGAGTATTAAAGATCTGAGGTGATTATTGCTTAATTGAGGGTAGAAGGGAAAGATTTTATGCTATTGTGATAAATGAGATGAGGATAGTTGGCAGTGCTTTGTATTTTGGAGAAAAAATTATCAAGTTCTGGAAGCAAAGATTTGTACTAAATGTCATGGACAGAAACCAGATTTAATTGGTGTTAATGATTAAAGTCAAAGTTTACTGTATATGATGAAACTATTCCTTGTTAGAGATGGAGATTTTGATAACATGATTCATTCAACTTTCATTTTATTAATTTAAATAATTAAAAAGATATGAGTTATCTAGATGCATGCACTAAGACAATAAGATATGGTAGTGAAAAATATGTTTTAAGGAAAACTATACTTTATTACCTCTAAGACATTACACTCAACTTTTTTAAAAAGACTTACCTTGCATTAAAGTCTTTCTGTTATTGCAAATCGATTATTTGGTTCATAAGCTATTTTAAAAAAATGCAACCCAAGTTTTCTATGCTTTTTATTAGGGAAAAAATAACTGGGCCTCATAGCTTTGATATCTAGATAAGTGTTATACTCAGGGATATCACTAAGCTGAAGAAGAAAATGTCCAGAGGTCAATCCAGTAGTGGCAGAGTATAACTGGAAGACTTCCTATTAATTAAACATCTTTTTTTAACCAAATGAAAATTTCTCTAACAAGCATCATATTGTGTTATCTGCAGTATGGTCATGAAACTGACAATTAAATTCTACTTTGGGTGATGAATATTAAAAGTAATCAAATAGATTTTCATTTACCCTAGGCTCTCTCTCTGTCTCTGTCCTCTCTCTCTCTACACACACTCACACACACACACACACACACACACCACACACACCACACACACACCACACACACACAGAGTTATCCCATCCCAGTCAGGAAAAGGGTAAAGAAATATTTTTTTATTTATAAAATATTTTAAAATTGATCCAAAGGCTAAATAAAAATATTCATATAAAACCATATAAGGAAAGACCCCACAAGAGTGTCTTCTTAAAAATCCACGTACTCTTCAATAATATTATTGTTCATCAGCCTAGTATACCAGACACTGAGATTACAACATGGCCAGGATATACCTCCTACTCTCTAAGAATATCAGTATTGTTTTTGGATTAACTCTTACATACCTCAGTCTCTTTCTTCTTAGTCCTCAAAACAAAACTTTTATTCTCTACCAAATGCCTAAATATTTGCCCAATGTTTGTATTTTCTCTTTTCTATCGTAAAATTTTCTTTCTATGACTACATTCTGTGCATTCTCATTCTCTTGCCTTCAGCTGTGACTAATAATGCTGATTGAGGAGTCTCAGATATTTATCTCAAGGTTAGACCTCCTGTCTTCATTACCCAATCAAATCTTAAACACAAATGAATAAAACTAACATTTCCAGTCCAAGATACCTCTGCAGAGGTAATTTTCTTTAACAATTAGATGTATATTTTGTTCAATATTTTCTGTGCATGAGTTTATATGTAAAGTTAAAGAACATATTTAGAATATATAGAATATATCTTGAATAGTAATTTAGCACATGCTAATTCACTTAACATTGGATCTCACAGGTTGAAAATTCAAACAAATATTTTAGGAAAATTAGAAAGGTAAAGTAATTAATGTTACATAATTTTTGAAGCATTTATTGGTTAAGACATTTATCTTACTATATTGTTGGATGTATGTAATAAATCTATTCAAAATATATTTTCAAATATGTAAATATCATGTTAAAAATATACATTATTACATAATTTAGAAGCAATATAATTAGTGTTCACATTAGTTTTGTGAACAAGAAAAATACGTAACCCAAATAATTGTTCTTGATATATGGTAATGAAAATTCAACATTTTTTACCATATATTTCTGCATACTATGTCACTGATATTTCTATTAAATGATTTTTATAAAAACATTTTTAATATAGTATTATTTTAATTATTTTTGTAATATTTCCTATTTTCTTTAAAACAACCATGATTATACATTTTCTTCAAATATTTATTTTAGTAGAATAGAAATTGAGAAAAAATTGAAGTAGCTAAATTTTAAATTAGTTTTGTATTTTTAATTCATTTAAGCTGTGATAAGTGGCCTTGGGCCAGTTTACAGTATCATTAACAGAGTGGGAGAATACCCTTTTAAGCACTGAAAATGTCAGAGTGAATTTTTCCAGTGTGGTGATGATAATAGCATCTCATGTTTGTTTTAATGTGCATTTTTCATCTCTTATTAGTGAAGTTGAATTTTGGCATTATCTGTGCAGTGACAGATCTTCTCAATCTTGCTTTCTTATATTGCTTTATTTTTTTTTAATAAAATTTCCTTTGTGAATAAACTGAGAAGAGATTTCTTAGATCTTTCACATATTTTTATTCACACAGGCAGTGAATATGTGTAATCTATTTTAATATCTCTTTATCTCATTCCTTCTCTTTCAATATCTATAGAAATGTTCAGGTTTGGGTCTCCACGTTTCATTGATATTTTTTCTTCCTACTTTATATTCTCCTATTCTTTGTTCCTAACACAATCTGTCCTTTCTAGGGGTTGGTATATTTTTTTTACTTGACCACTTTGGAACTTTCTATGAATTGTCTAAACTCATTTTCTGCTAGGCTGGGTCAAAGTGATCATTGGTCTATACTAGTAATATGAAAATAGCCAGAGCAGACACCAGACCAGAAGACCTAGATCTGATACATTGACTGTCAAGGAATGTAAGGAGAATGTATTAGGGTTCTCTTAAAGGGACAGAACTAATAGGATATATATATATATATATATATATATATATAATATAGTAGATATACATATTATATATATTAGATATGTATATATAATATATAATATATATAAAGAGGAGTTTATTAAGTATTAATTTATGATCACATGGGCTATCACTAAGCTGAAGGAGAAAATTTCCAGAGATCAATCCAATCAATCCAATAGTGGCAGAGTATAATTGGAAGACTTCCTATTAATTAAACATCTTTTTTTCAACAAATGAAAATTTTCCTAACAAGCATCATATTGTGTTATCTACAGTATGGTCTGACTGAAATCATTACATTATGATCACAAGGTACCACAATAGGCAGTCTGCAAGCTGAGGAGCAAGGAGAACCAGTTCGAGTCCCAAATCTGAAGAACTTGGAGTCCAATATTCGAGGGCAGGAAGCATCCAGCTGGCAGAAAGATGTAACCTGGGAGGCTAGGCCTGTCTCTCCTTTTCACGTTTTTCTGCTTGCTTTATATTCCCTGGAAACTCATTAGATTGTGCCCACCAGATTAAGGGTAGACCTGCCTTCCCCAGCCCACTGACTCAAATCTTAATCTCTTTTGATAACACTCACACAGACACACCCAGGATTAATACTTTGTGTTCCTCGATCCGATCAAGTTGACACTCAGTATTAATCAAAACAGAGGACTAAGATGAAACACTGGATAAGTAAGAAAAAGCTTAGTAAGTGATGGATGGTTGCTAACTACTGGTAGGCCTTTGGTTGTGATGGATAGATGATCGATAGATAGATAGATAGATAGATAGATAGATATGAGACACACACACACACACGGGGGTGGGGAGAGAGAGAGAGAGAGAGAGATTCAGATAGGACATGAAGAAAATACCAGAAGAAAAACATTCCTGAAGATTTGGGAAGTTATTCAATTAGCGGCCACTGGTAAGTGGAAGTCTGTAGAGAGTGAGATGATTTAGAACTCTGCCTCCTATTTATAAATAATAATACTAATCATCTACAGAGGAAATGGATTGTTTTTTGGTTCAGGTTATAAGATTATTGGCAATCTATGTGATGTATCTATGACCAAGAACTACATCTAAAAACCATAGGTTTACAAATAAAGAGAAAGTTATTAAAAGTTATATGATAAAAATGAATACTATAAAAATCAAATAAAACTCAATAAGAGTTAAAACTACAAGATAACCCAGTAAGGAAGAGAGACTTAAAAATACTAAATATTAAAAAAGTTAAATCAGACAAATATAAATAAAGTTAGAATTTAAAATATGAGATACAAAGTCTGATGACGGGAATCTCCAACACCCCCTTGATGCTATTTCCCCAACCTCATTCTAGTTCTGCTACTGACACCCAAATATCTGCCTATATAAAGAAGATTTGCCTCAGGAAGCAGGAAACAGTTGGGGCCAGCTGATAATCCTCAGTCAGTATAGCTAAAGGCAGGTAAATATTTAAAGTCAATAAATGTACCATGATTGGTACAGCTTATAAAATAAGTCTATCAGTCAGTAACTTGAGGAAACCTTTGCAAATTTGTGTTAAGCCATTTAATCAAATCCTGATTTTCTAAGTAGCTCATAATAAAATGTTCACATTTAACTAAACTTAATATTTAAGAGTATGATGGTTTCCAGTTTCATCCAAGTCACAAGAACAGAAAACCAAACACCGCATGTTCTCATTCGTAAATGGGAGTTGAACAATGAGAACACATGGACACAGGGAGGGGAACATCACTCACTGGAGCCTGTCAGGGGGTTGGGAGTTAGGGGGGGATAGCATTAGGAGAAATACCTAAGGTAGGTGACGGGTTGATGGGTGCAGCAAACCACCATGGCATGTGTATACCTATGTAACAAGACTGCACGTTCTCCACATGTACCCCAGAAATTAAAGTAAAATAAAAAAAATTTAA
>NW_012116232.1:216392-251856 GCF_000951035.1 Colobus angolensis palliatus | reverse complement strand
GAGAGAAGTGGTGAGGTGCCGGGCAGAATACATGGGACATACTTTTGCCAATTTAGTTGGTAATCTAGGGTTGCCACCATAGAAGTGTGTTCCTGATAGTTGGTAGACACATACTCCCAGATTTAAATGTTACTGAAATTTTGGTAAACAGAGCTCCCAAGGAAAGCAACTGAACTTCAAATTAAAGTCCTCACACTGGGGATTGTCATGGGGTTGGGGTTAGGGGAGGGATAGCATTAGGAGAAATACCTAATGTAGATGATGGGTTGATGGGTGCAGCAAACCACCATGGCACGTGTATACCTATGTAACAAGACTGCACGTTCTCCACATGTACCCCAGAAATTAAAGTAAAATAAAAAAATTAAAAAAAAATTAAGGGTAATTAACTATTACTTTTGTTTTGAAGCCTTCCTAATGTTTTCTGGCTCATGCTAGCTAGATGTATTTTATTTTCTTGGGGGTATATAACAAGTCTACTTTCCAGAGTCCTTGATGTTAGATGAACCATTTAGTTGAGTTCTCACTAACAGAAAGAGGGCAACAGTGATGATGCATACTGCTCAAATCTGCCCCATGTTTCTCTGTGCTAATTTTTCCACTTCCGAAGCAAACTTAGAACTCACTGGTTGAACATATCTGAGTTCTAGGAAGCAAGGAGACTGGAATTCCAAGAGTTATCACTTACAAGAGGGATGTTCTACCAGGGGAATCCACATTGAACTTGACTATCAACAACTATTTTGTTAAATCCCTCATATTTGTAATTCCTTGTTACAGCAGTTAGCCTTTGTTAACTTGTTTTGATTAACTGTGGCCCAAATTCTGCCACCACCTCAGTCTTGCTAATTTCTCTGCCACTGATGGTTTCAATTCCATCCTTGTCATATTATGTTTAAAAAGGTTTCTGGAAGACAAAAATTTACTTTTACCCAACTATGGATGGAACTCTTGCTACCTTTTCCCTAAAGGTTAACACACTAAGTAGGAAATTAATTTTTCACTAGAGATACCTCATCTATGCTTATAATCATAATTTGCTTTCCATTTTGTTCAATTTTGTCTTGAAAATAATCTTTTCCCCAAGTAAACATCCGTGCTGATTTATAAGCAATAGGAATTTACATAGTGATCTGCCAGTTGTCAGTAAGGGGTTCCAAATACAGATATTTTACTTTATAAGAAATCTTTCTCATGAAAAGGACAAGTATAACTTAAAATGGAACATGGTATGATGATATCAAACTGTTTAATTAGTGCCATTTGTGAATTAAACACACTTTTATTGACTGCATTCTTTGTTATATGCCCTATATTAAATACTGGAAATGTACCACTAAGAATAATGTAGATAATGACTATAGTAGAGAACAAAATACAGCCATATAGGAAAAATACAGCATGACCTCAGGGCATATAACAGGGGTTCTAATGAAGTCAGAAAATTTGAGGAGGCCTCCTCTGACATGAGGTTTAAGTTGAGTGCTAAGGTATGAATTACCTACGTAGTCATAAGAGAAGATAGTGGAAAAGTTCTAGAGCAGAGAAAAATCCTTTATGAAGTTTAACAGTTTATTAAACATAAGAACAGATTATAACTGAAGGAAGAATAATGAGAAATAAGACAAGTTCTACATCGTTCGGGACTTACCAGCCACAATAAGAATTTTGGAGTTTATCACAAGAGCAAAGGCAACCCATTGAGTGTTTTAAAACATGAGAATGGCATCATTAAATTTGCGTTAAAAATAGTGCATGCATTGATTTTAAAAAGTGACAGTAGAAATCAGAGAATCATTTAGGAGGTCGTTTCCATAGTCCAGGAAAAATACAACAATACTTTATGATCATTTTAGTTTCTTTTGTCTTTTAACATTGTATTTTTAAAAATCTTGACATTATCTTGTTTCATTGTTTTAATTTATCTACCTTCAGTCATTTCATCTTTTAGGTATTTACTTTAAGTAGACTTAAAATGAAAAGCTAACCAGTAGTTATTTATTAATTTGTTTTAAGCCTCATATTCACCAATTTGAATTTAAGGAAAAAATTATTTAATTTCAACTCTGGTCTAGGAAAATGAATGAATTCGAAAAATAAATTAAAATAAAATGAAGACATTAATTAATGTGTAAGCTACTGATGAACTTCTGCCAGCAGTATGAATTGAAAGAGAATGATGACTTGGTTTAACAGTCAGAATGATGACTTTATTTAACAGTCAATCTACTGACATAAACCTGAATTCAGCACCTGAAATGGAAAATAAGTATATGGGCAGTTAAGATGTTTTAGAGGGAAAATATAAGTACCAGGGAAATTATGTTTATTTTTATATTTTCTTTCATATATAATCTTTACATTTCTATTTTTAAATTCCTGTTTTATATCTTCTGAATTCTGTCTTCCTCTTTTTCTTAACTCTCAAACATAGCTATTTCATGCAGTGTTTCACAAATTAATGGTAAGGAAATTAATAAATGTATCAGAAATGTTCATAGAACTGCCTAATGGATTATACACAGAAGCCAGCCTGAAAATATGTTTGTTATTCTGTTTTTCAATAATTGCTCTACCAGAATGTAGAAATTTGTTTAAATCTTTTTGTAAATCAAGAAGACCCTTCGAGTTAAAACAAAATCTATTAGATCTAAATGTTTTCATTAACTTTTAGAATTTAAGTTTATTAATGTAGTTTATTAGGACAGTAGTAAATGGATTGCCATTTTGCATTAGACACGGATGTCTACTTTCTTACAGTTCTTTACCTGTAGATAATGTCATATATGGAAACAAATAGAGCAGCAATATAATACTTCCAATTATCTGGCTTTAAAATTAATTTTGAAGTAATATTACTAACTCTACACTTTTAAAATAGTAAGATATAATACTCAAATTATTTTAAAAGAAGTGTATAAATTTAATATGTTTTTCTTCCAATGTTATTTTTTCTCATAATTTCAAGACCTTCACTTACTCTTCCCACTCCCAGACTATGCTGGGGGACCTTTCCTGTATGAATGATCACATTTTTGTTGACTTTTTCTTTGTTTTCTAGAGTGGAAAATGAATTTTTATCTGGAACAGAATTTATATATGTATTCATACTCAAAATAATTTGATTGACTTACACACTATGTTTCTAGTAGCATTGCAGAAATAATTATACAAGTTTTTCCAGCTTTCAATCACATGTAAAAGACAAACAAACCTAAATCCCAAATAATTGAAATTAAATATTAGGTCTATTAAATAGAATAATAAAACAAACGAGGCTATAAGAGTTTCAAGGAAGAGGTTGAAATACATTCTTTAAAAAAGCAAAGTGAATTCCTTTATATGGAGGAGAATGAGTTGATTCTACATAAGCAGACCAGCTTGAGCAGAGGTGTAGAGGCATGTTTGAATACGATGAATGTAGAATTTAGTAGCTTAACGTCACTGAAGGAGACCTCATTCCTTACTGGATAATGAACAATGCCTAAGTGCATCTTTCACTATCCAGTCAGAGAAACAAAACCACAAGGGTTTAACTCTAAGTAATTTGGGAGTTGGTGAAACAGTCTCCAGGAGGCTGTTGTTTCTGAGTCTGATTCTAGAACCTGTAGTCCTCAAGGGAGGCTGTGGGAGGATCCTTTGTTAAGGAGTTAAACATTGACCTAGTTGTTGAGAAAGCTTAAGAGGGACCCTGAGGAACTGGAAAAGGTGTGGTCCCTAGTGTTGCCCACACCAACCAGCAAGGCAGTCAGTAAGTAACGATATTCATGACTGCAGCTTGACTGCAGTCTTCCAAATCATCCACTGTGACCCGAGCTAACCTGGAATTGCCAAATGAAGAGAATTCTGGAGATGTGTGTTTAGCTTACATAAGTGACAGGATACAAATTCATAAACCATATTACAAAAGAATTGAAAAGCTAAGTGGAGGAATTTATGCTTAATTCTACTGGCAATATTTGGTCCTTGTAAAATCCTGAATCTTGAAATAAAAATAGTAAATGACATGCATATACATATAATTTTTTAGTAGATACATATGTGTGTATACATATTATTTGTATATTTTTGTATATCAATATTATATATTACATGTATAGTATATTAGAGTATACAAAATGATAAAATGATAAAAAATTGTGAGAGTGAAAATTGTACATTATTTAAAAAACAGTTTACATAAAGGAGAATATTATACTATTTCTGCATATATTCCAACATATCATACTGAGGTATATAATTTGATATCTTGAAATATGTACTCACTCATGAAACCATCACCACAATCAAGACAGAGAACATGTTCAACATAGAGAACATAGAGAACATAGAGAACCCTAACGTTTTCTCATGCGTTTTTGAAATATTTTAGTCTTTCCTTTTCATCCTTCCTACCCAGGCAACCACTGACCTATTTTCCATCACCATACAATTGGTGCAATTCCTACAATTTTACATGCATTTAATAATGTAGTACACATACTTTTTTATCTGACTTATTTCACTCAATATATATATTTTTTGAAATTTATTCATGGTGTATCTATCATGAATTCACTCAATTCTCTTGTTAACAGTATTTCATCATATAAATGGGTCAAAATATGTTTATCTATCCCCATGTGATTGGACCTCTGTGTTTCTGGATTTTGCTACTAAAAATAAAATTTCTATGAACATCATGTGTATTCCTTTGTATGAAGATATGCCTTCATTCTTCTTTGGAAAATAAGTCAGAGTCAAATTTTTGGATCATATAATAGGTAAATGTTTGATTACTGAAAAAGCTTCTAACTTTTTTTCAAAGTTATTTTGCATTTCTACTAGTTTATCAAAGTTCAATTTACCCTTTACTTTCACCAGCACTTGCTTAGGTCAATCATTTAAAATTTCATTCATTCTATTAAGAGTGTAATGGTATCATGTTGTGATTTTATTTTGCATTTTTCTAATGATATGATGGTGTTACGCATCTTTACTCATGTTTATTTGCCATTCTTTGTTGAAATGTCTTCTAACGTATTTTGGAAAAGGGATGTTTGCTTATTGTTTTATTTTGAGTGTTCTTATTTAAACTATAAGTACTGTTTCAGATAGCTGGTTTGAATATGTTTTCCTAGTTTGATTTTTGCACTTTATTAAAAATGTATTTTGAAAGTTCAGTTTAACAATTATTCTTTTTTGGATTGTGCTTTTCTAAGAACTCTTACCATAACCAAATATTACAACAAGTTGTCTCTTTTTTAGTTTGACACTTTATATTTCAGTTCTATGATCCATTTTGAATTAATCTTTGCATATGTTGCAAGTTATGAATTCCCCTTCATTTTGCTATTTGCTGGAAACTCATTCTAGGCACTTTTCAGTGTTTTAGGCCATACCTTGTTGTATTCCATCTTTCAGGGATCACTGTCTTTTGTTAGTTGATAAAAAATGTGTTGAAATTCTTTTTCCATATATTTCTACATTTACTTTTTCCAGTGCTTTTTAGATGGAAGGGATAAATCTTGCTACAATTACTCCATTTTGGGCAGAAGGAATTTCCTATAGTTCCATTTGAATACCACAGCATCATAGAATATTGAGAGTTGAAAAGAACCTTATAGAAGTCAGGAGGTACATAGCCCAGTGAGTATATCAGACACACCTGGGGAATTTTTTCGAAGTGTATGTATATCCAAATCCCACCCAGTCCGAATTAATGAACATAACCTCTATGACTTTTTGAGAGAGAGGGGAGGTAGGGGGGCATGCTGAAAAATTTTATTAGTGATTTGGTTCTTATTCCTGGTTAAATATAATCAACTTACTCCAAATCCCAATTTTCAGAAATAGAAAATTTAAGATGCCGAAAAGTGAAATGTCATGATGTTTATGATGAGCAACATATTAATTAGTGATTAACATATTAATTAATCAAAGGCTAAAGACTTGACTGAAGTTCTTTCACTATAATCAAATTTTTGTATATGCTGATAGCATTTTATTAAATGTCCAATTGGTTTTTGTTTTTGTTATTATTTTACCTCTAGCAAAGCCTGGAACTACGAGGATTTAGAGACATGGGGAAACATAAACAGAGAAGCTACAATTTGTCCAAGATTTTCAGGGATATAATTCAACCCCATACACTCCAATCTCCGTATCCTTTCCACTAGACTGCCTCTTCTCACATTAAGGTCATTTATGAAAAAAGAAAGAAATCAGCAATGAATGCCAAGCACTTTCTCCAGAAATTTTGACTATTCAAACACTACATGAGCTAAATTCCAGGCACATTCATAGCTGCCATTATGTCTAGCTCAGCTCCTTTCACTTATTAGAATTTCAATTTTCAGAGAATGACAGATTAATTTTTTAATTGAAAAACTTGTTTTCTTTGTCTTTTCTTGCATTGTTTTCTTCCTGTTTTTCAAACCGCCGGGGTGTTTGTGTGTGTGTGTGTGTGTGTGTGTGTGTATGTGTGTGTGTGTGTGCATGTTCTTCTCCATAACATGCTAAAGCCAAAGCATTTTCGGTTTCTGGATATATTTCCATTGAAAAATTTCCCCAGGTGTCTGTGATATACTCGCTGGGATACAAACCTGTTGTTTTTTTCATCAAGTTTGCTTACAGCATTCAAGTAGTGCTTCAAGTGTTTTTCAATTTTTAATTTTTTTTCTACTAGACAAATAGTCAACATGAGTTGAATTATGATTTCCACTGTAAACGTTGTATTTTCTGGGAAAAAACATGCAATTTTATTTTGTGCGTGTGTGTGTTTAAAATGGTGAATCTACATTTTGCAAGATGATTTTTTACTAAAAAATTTCTGTCATAATTCTAGACTGTGAAGTAATTGGCATATAAAAATGAGCTATTAGCAATCAAAAGTTATATCCTCACACCCAAATAAGAACTGTTTTCACAAGAAACATTCAAACATTTGAGTGACATTTTCAGATATTCTTGGTAAAATATTTAAAAATATTTTTCCTGTATTATAATTCAGTTTTGCTAAGTAGGTGGAAAAATGTGTATGAAGGATAAATATTGTATTGTAAGTCAAGGAAATCCATAATAATATTAACCTGACTATCAGCAGTTGAAATACATTAGTTTTAAGAGAATTACATTTAAAGCAAATTTCAAACTTTCTTATGAGCTCCAAAATTTTTACTCTCTTCTTGAAGATCTTTAATTTCCAGAGATTAATGGGAGTGATTAATTTCATTTTCCTAGCAAAAGCCTTTTATGAAATTTGTACTTAAAGTAAAACAAGATAATAGAATCATTCACTAGCAAAACTTACATTTATTCTTTTGTGTTATTCAACCAGAAAAAAAGAAACTCAAAAGTATTTATGAAAGGAAATAATGATAGTTTTCCCCAAAACAAAATCTAAATAAAAGAAACATATGCTGAAGAACCTAACAGACTTATTTAAACCTGAATTAACATCTAGTTCTTAGAGTTTATTAACGTGAGTAAATAATTCTTGATATAGGTATTTTAAATTAATTGCTCTATGCAATTGAATATAAACATGTAATTTCTATAATATCTTATCCAGTTGTACTTCTGGATTTCACACTTGTCATCTAAGTGTGAGGTCGTGAACAAGATGTTTAAATCTATCCTGTATCCTGAAACAAGTATGAACTTTACAATGAAAGGAGTGAGGCTCTAATTCTGCCTGTGTCATACAGCAGCTTAATTGTTGAGACTATTAACAATGGAGTTAAATAACACCTGAGTTTATATTAATATTAATTGAGAGGCTGAGACAGTGAGAGTTAAAACACTTAGCATAATTCCAAAATTATGTTAATTTTTCAAGTTATTATTGGTTTTTCATTAGGTACAGTAGAGTCACATTAGCTATATGACCACGAGAGTCAAGTTGCTATGGATTCAGAAGTGCATGTGTTTGTAGTTTACTCTATGAGTAAAGGGATACACTGTCTACATTAGAGAATTTTGTGGTGCTAATGAGAAAATATTAAATACAGGAAAAATGTCTGAGATATGTTTTGTGATTTTATATGAGATATAGCGGCTTAGTCCATTTTTGTTGATTATAACAGAAAACCTAGAACTGGGTAATTTATAAAGAAAAGAGCGTATTTCATACAGTTATGAAGGCTGAGAAGTCCACAGTCAAGGGGTCACATCTGGTGATAGTCTTCTTGTTTGCAGAGACACTATAGAGTCCCAAGGCAGCACAGGGCATCCCATGGCAAGGGGGCTGGTTGTGCTCATGTACTGGTTAAACACTCTCATTCTCTTCTTATAATGCTACCAGTTCATCTCCATCATGACCCATTATTCTACGAACCAATTTTTCCATTAACCAATCGATGGATTAATTAGTTCATGAGGTTATAATTGTATCAGGGATGCCAGGTTAATATGCTTGATGTGTAGCAACAAACGAATACACTGATAGTGGAGTTTGCTGTAGAGAAAGAGTTTAATGATCACAAGGTGCCAAACAAGGAAATGGGAACAATTCTCAAACCTCAAATCCATTTTGCTAAGAGGTTCTGGGCAACAATTTTTTTTTAATTTAAAATTTCAATAGATTTTGGGGTACAGGTGGTTTTTGATCACATAGATGTTATTTAGTGATGATTCCTGAGATTTTTGTGCACCGGTCACCTGAGCAGTGTACATTGTATATAGTACATAATCTTTTATTACTCATTTTCTTCCCACCATACCCCCATCTCCAAAGTCCACTATATCATTCTTATGCCTTCTGAGCAAAAGTGTTTAAGGGGACCGTTCAGGGCAAGGGACTGGAAGATTGGGGTTGTCAGTTGGTCATGGTAGAGGGGATGAAATCATCAGGATGTGGATGCTATATTCTTCCATGAGTCAGTTTTCTTCTGGGCTCTTCAGATCAGCTGGCATAGGTAAATTTATTGGTATACAGAACCTAAAGGAAAAATTCAGTGGAAAACTTATCATCCCACAGCATCTTAGATTTTATGTATTGAACAGAAAAAGAGCAAGGAATCTTGTGACAAGGGCTGCTTTCCTAGGGTAGTAAGCAACTACCAGCTACAAGAAAGTGGGTCAAAAGGAAACCTGGCCTAATGGTTACTGCTAATTATACTGCAAGCCTAGTTAAATACTGTTGTGTTTTCCCTTTATCAATTTTGTAAAGTTTTTTTGGGGGGCAGTTTCAGAACCCTTGTGTTTCAGTCACCTCTTAAAAGCCCCGCCTCTCAATACTCTCACATTGGGAATTAAGTTTCAACATGAGTTTTGGAGGGACATTCAAACCATAGCAGTAGCTCATGTTTAATTAATTGTGTCAATTATTATTCATTTTGCCAGTCTTCAGTCTTCAAAGTACAAATTTTGGAAGCTACTAGATATAAATGGAATTATCAAGGTATTTGAAAGTAGTTGCGATGCAGCGCTTTAATGGTGAAAGCCAAGAGCTGTATCTATTCATTTGTATCTACATCTAAATCCTCATGCCAATTGTATTAGTCCATTCTCATGCTGCTAATAAAGACATACCAAACTCTGGGTAATTTTTAAAGGAAAAGAGGTTTAATGGACTCACAGTTCTATATAGCCGAGAAGGCCTTAAAATCATGGCAAAAGTTGAAAGAGGATCAAAGGCATATCTTACATGATGGCAGGCAGGAGATCTTGTCCAGGAGAAACTCCCATTTATGAAACCAAAAGATCTCATAAGACTTAATCACTACCATGAGAACAGTATGGAGAAAACCACCTACATGATTCAATTATCTCCACCTTTCCCCACCCTTGACACATGAGGATTATTGCAATTCAAGGGGCGATTTGGGTGGAGCCTAATTACTATATCATAGAAAAGTCTGGGACTCCTGAATAATGTAAGAAGATCATATCAAATTCTAAAGAAATTAAATCTGAGTAACAGTTCTTACTATATCTGATGAACAGAAAATAGATTAAGATAATGAAATACATTAGGACTGCAATAAAATTTCTGTTTGGCTCAATTCATTAATCTAAATTATTGACATGTAACAGGAAAACACTACAAAAACTTACTACAGACTTTCTATAATGATATTATTGAAAATGCTCCTTAAAAATGCTTTTTAAATCCAGACATTCAATTTCATTTTCTATTCATTCAATCTTTTTAGGAATGAGGATGTAGCTCATATTTATTTATAGATTCATGCATTGAACAAACAATTATGTGTCAGATGTGGTACTAGGTAATGGGAGTGCAGCCATAGTGAAACGAAAGAAAACACTCTGACATCATGGAACTTATTTTTATCTATTTGGTTATTTTATATGTGTCAGAAATTACTTTAGTCAATGAATTTATAATATATTCAAGTAGCTCTTATAATTTCATAAATTTTAATTTATATATATTTGCCCAATATTATCATAAAAATGAAAACTGATTAAGCATTCTATTTTTAGCATACTAATTTTTTTCTGAATTAATGGGTAAGCATAACATTTTTTCCTATTTATGTAAGAAGGATGTAATAACTGAGTGTTGGTCAAGTTGTTGGATTATATAGAAAATAATTCATAGCATATGTAAATCATACCAACTAGTGCTAAGTACATTATTATCATTAAACAGTATGATAATAAAGGTCACTTCTATGTTTTATATGTTTTCAGCATTTCAAATTTGTGAACTCTAGTTCTTTATAATGTTATGTAACAGCAAGACTAAAGGCACAAAATAAACAACTGAAATTACCATAGAAGTATATTATGTCAGTGTCATTCAGTTATATTTTTGTATTAATGAATAGTTTAAAATCTCAATGCTCATTCAAAAAGCTCACTAATCATTCAAATTTATGTCACCCCACCAAAATTGAATTAACTAATCTAAGAGTTATTGAGATAAAAAAGGGTTCACTCTTTTAAGAATATATATTTTAAAATAACTTAATCTCAAAGGAATTGATAAACAGCAAATACAGCTAGAAATTTAACTGAATATTTTTAGCTGCATGTTTTCAACAAATAAAATAATGTTTTAGGAAAAGTGATAAAAATTCCAAGGACATAATTTTGTGGTTTAAAAAAGAGGAGCAAAAGAAATAAGTTAATTAAGCCTACACACACACACACACACACACACACACACACACACACACACATTCATAGCTAAAAGAAGTTTTGTAAATCTATATACTACAGACAACTTTTACTAACCTTTATTGATTCTGTAAACTTTTGCATTCATGCACATAAAATATTTTATTGTATAAAAATTAAGAGAGAAAACTTATGGTAGAAACTATAAAAATTGTTTAGAAAAACTCAACAGCCATTACTAATTATAAACATGTAAAGATAAATAAAAACGAAAAGTTTTCTTAAATGTGATAAAAAGTATTTATGAAAAAGCAACAGAAAATCTTACTCTAATATAGGAAAAACAAATATTTTTATTTTAAATCAGGAACACACAGGGATGTCTGCTATTAACATATGTTTCAACCATGTCCTTAAGAAAAAAATATGCTTTTTTTCTGACAATTTGATTTATAGAAAATTCAAAAAGTTCTAGATTAAAATGACAACAAAAAAATCTGATAAGATAGTTGAACATAAGATAAATATACAAAATAATGGATTTTTCCAATCATAACAATGAGCTTCTCAAGAAATAGTTAAAAAATCACAATAGTACAGTACTTACAAAATATTCAAAAATACATTTTATAAAAACATATGGCACTTATGAATCAGAAAATAAAATATTAGTAACAGAAATACACATAAACCTGAAACAACTTCAAAAATAGGGCATTACATACATAAGTCGTGATACAAAGCAAGTTGCAAACAGGTGGCTTATAGTATGCTTACAATTAGATAAAAGTAGAAAAGTAAGCTGGTATGTGTCTGTACAGATGCTTGTACAAATACGCATAAATAAGTGGAAAGATACAGCAGTATATGGCAGGATACATACAAACTTTGCCAAACTGACTACCTCATATTGTGAGAGGCAAGTGGTAATCATTAGGAAAACTATAGCTTTGCAAAATTTTAAGGGTACAATACATTACGGTTAACTATAGGGACAATGTATTACAGCAAATCTCTAGAATTTATGCATCTTAGATAACTGATACTTTACACCCATTGATTAGCAGTTTCTTATTTTCTTCTCTCCCTGGCCTCTGGTAACCACCATTCTACTCTCTGACTCTATGTTTGACTATTTTATATACCTCATATAAGGGGACAAAATGTTTTTCTGTTTTTGTTAAGCCGTTCTTGCATTCCTATAAAGAAATACTTGAGATTAGGTCATTTATTAGTAAACAGGTCTAATTGTCTTAAGGCTCTGTAGGCTGTACAGGAAGCATAGAGCTGGCATCTGCTTCTGGGGAGGAATCAGGAAGCTTTTAATCAGGATGGAAGATGAAACAAGAGCAGAGATGGGAGCCAGGCAGAGAGAGGTGCTACACACTTTTAAATAGCCAGATCTTGTGAGAACTCACTCTGGCAAGGACAGCACGAGGAGATGGTGCTAAATCATTTATGAGAAATCCAATTATATGATCCAGTCATCTCTCATGAGGCCCCATCTCAAATACTAGAGATTTACAATTCAATATGAGATTTAGGTGGGGACAAATACACAAACTATATCACTGTTGTAATTTGAAAAGAAAACTGATAAGATTTACTTATTTAAGGTAAAATAATAGTTAATGAATCTTGCTGAGACTATAAACAGATATTTAACAAATCATATCTAAAGTAATATTATGATACTTTTGTAAAGCACATATCTTATCGTTAAGAAAAAGACATTGATAACTAAAGAAGACCTATGATTTCCTTTACGCTTTCCTCTATTTGAGCCCCGTGTCATGAGAGAAAAGCAAATTTTGAGAGAACGGATTTTCTGTTATCTCAAACTACTGAATGTATACATAGCTGAATAAAAGTAAATACCTGCCAAGGATGAGAAAGCAAGAGAGGGAGAATGCTTTTGCCAGTTTTGATTGTTTAAAAATTACTTGATGCTCTAAATTCTCCAAGTTAAAGTAAAAAGATAACTGCATAGATATCTTGAGATTAGGTCCTACCGCTAAATGTAATTCTGACTGTAATTTTAACAAAGCACACTAATACTAATACAAGTTACAATGCATTGTGTATCTATTTCTATACACAATACTCATTTAATTGTAGAAAGAATCTTGCAAACTTGGTATAATTGTTTGCAATGACCAGTATATACAATAAATAACACTGACAGCTTTGGGATCAAATACAGCACATACGTGGAAAATTACAAAGCTGGAATTTGAAGTTTTGTCCATCAATTTAATATTTGGTAATGTTTTGAAGTTCATGAAAGATTTGCTGAGACTATATAATTGTCAACACAGAACTAAGTTCTGTGTTTAGAATACAGAGAACTATTGATTTTTCTGCTGGTAACACTTATTCAAATTAACACAAGGTTTCCTCATTACAAGGTTAAAGTTGGCATTTCTAAATGTCACCAACAAGCTTAACAGAGGGTATTTGTGATTGTTCTGAAAGATTTTATTATAGTCAGATGAGGTACCCAAAAATGTAGATGTAAAACAATCACTGGATACCATAGAAAAAGGACACAATTTTTAGAATAAACACAAATTTTAAAATCAGGATAAAATGTTTAAAATTATATATTTAATTTTTAACTATGTAATAGTAAATATGTAATATATACAATAACGATGAATTAACAGGATGCATAGAAATTACATTTTAAAATTTACACGTGCATGTGTGTATATACACGTTGTATAAATACATTATATGTAATATATATAATATATAATATATACATTTTATATTATATATATACATACACACATTACCATTGTTAGGTTAGATGATTGTTTCATTAGTTGGAATTGTTTTCTCCAGAATTATAGATCCTACTTATTACATTATTTTTTAAAATTATTTGTGATTAGTTTTATCTTTCAGCAATAAGAACTTATTTTCCTGCTCTGTTTAAAATGTGAGTAATTGATTTGGAATAAAAAAGTAATCTAACAGATTCATCATACACATGTAAAAATATATTCACAAATATTGGCTTGTTGAGATATTTGTAAAATATACATATAGTATATATAACATATATTATATATATGTTAGATATGTGTAAAAAACGTATATATATTTCCAAAATAATATACGAGAATATAAAGGAATATCAAGGCAAGTGGATCACGAGGTTAGGAGATTGAGACCATCCTGGCTAACACGGGGAATCCCCGTCTCTACTAAAAATACAAAAAAATTTAGCCGGGTGTGGTAGTGGGTGCCTGTAGTCCCATCTACTAGGGATGCTGAGGCAGGAGAATGAAGTGAACCCGGGAGGCGGAGCTTGCAGTGAGTCGAGATCGCAAAATATCTAGAATGCATTCATCATATTAAAATAATTCTATTTCTCATCTCTCTCTCTCTTTCTGTGTACATACACACATACACTACATTCATGAATACTACTTGCAATCATACTACGAACTGAGGCAAAAGGATTTGGAGCACCCAGAAGATTTACAGAGGTCAGGTACATTTATGCTTTTAAATCATTACAGAACTAAACTAAATCACTAACTAAATCATGTAAGTAAATCATTACAGAAAAAAAATTGTCATATTTCAGATGTAATTTTTGCAGTAATGAGTAATCAATCTACAAGGTTTGCTGTAGCATTTGAGAATAAAATTTAATTATGAGCTGAATGAGATTCATACATTTTTTTAAAAAAATGACTCACTAAAAATAGCATCAGTTTGATGATTTTTAAGGATTCTGCACTGGTTTTTGTCATAAGCTGTCAAATATATCTGAATGAGTGAAAAAGAATTCAGTGAAAACCTGACAAAATACAATTGCTTCAGGAAAAAAAATTCCACTTTGTGAACATTTTTCATAAAATAAACAATCGCAGTTTTGTGTGTGGGGTATACTTTAAATCTTCTGTCAAATTGATTAAGTGATTTAACCAAATAATTATCATCTTAATGAAGATAAATATGAACCAAACCACTCCAAACTTACTTTTTCAATCTTACAATCTTCCAAATCCTTCTCCTCATACCATCTATAAATTCTATCTATCTATCTATCTATCTATCTATCTATCTATCTATCTATCTATCTATCTATCTACCTACCTGCCTATGTATTATCTGTGTACTATCTACCCATGCAAATGGATTTCCAATTGGTTTGAAAATTATTTGACATCTCAAAATTCAAGCTTAGAATGCACATACCTTTTCTTTGCTTATATGGTAAACCTTTGAATTTCTTTCATGTTCTTCAGATAGTAATTATATGTTGTCATACTCACCTTTTCCTAATTATATAACATAAACTGGATTTATTTAATACTAAATTCATGGTCTACATTTAGAAGACAAGTTAACAAAAGTGAAGAAAACCTGAGTTTTATTCCTAAACCCTAGACAATATATTATGACAAAAATTTACTTTCCTTTTTAATTTTTTTCTCACTTCGATATTTGTCCTTAGTATTCTCTTACTTATCTTCCTTGGCATTCCATCTGAAAGAATTAAGTCACAACTGTCATCCCTAACACTTTTCAAAAACTTCCATGTGTAATTTTGATTATCTTTGTCTTCTTTGCTTAAAAAATGCGTATTGACGTTAAACTACAGTTCTTAGATTTTCTAGACTTAAGAATGATAAATGTCCAAGAAAACTTTTTCATTCATTAGCTGCAAAGATGATTGATTCTGTGTTTTAAAGGGTCTTACTGAGTTGGATATATAAAATGACTGGTCATATTCTTGTAGAATTCCTGAATTCTAACATGAATAGAATATTATCATATGTGTCAAGATTAAAAAATATATATATTAAAAAAAGAAAATCAGGCTGTCACCTGAGTTCTCAAAGCAGCACTACAATCTGGAAGGTGAGGCAAGAACAATAATAGCTTATTTTATAAAGAGAGGAAAACATAAAAATCAACCCACTAAAGATTCATCAAGGAAATGAAAGAAAAGGAAGCAAAGATGGCAATATTAATGGCACATAAATTGAAATTCTTTTCAAAATTGTGAAGAAATATAAAAAGTACATCATTAAATAAAAAAGGCTCACTTTTGTGAGACAACAAATATCATAGCAACAAAACATGCAAAACAAAACTAACAGAAATATGATGATAACCTGTTAAAAGTGTAGTTATGGAGTTAAATATCACTCCTTTGAAAGTGAATGAATTCTGCAGAGCAAATTTAAGTAAGAGTATTGAGAAATTGCATAATTATATGACTACTTACCTAACTGCCTACTAATATGTCATCTATTTATGCCACATTTATTTGGATGTCTGTGGGGAAATATATACAGACAGTGTATTGGCACACACACAAAAAAACTCTAAAATGTCCAAAACACAGTTATTTTGCAGACTGTTTTCCCTGATTCACATATAAATAGAAATGTGAAGAAAGCATTAGCACAATTTGTAAGTAAAGACATTTCAGATAAAGTTTGTATGCTGATAGGAAACAGATGTGATACTATAATATGTAGAAAGCAATACTATGGAGACAAATCATACAAACAGGTATGAGATACAGTAGAAGTAGTTCTCAGAAGGAAGTTCATAGCAATTAATGCCTACATCAAAAGACAAAAGATCTCAAATAAACAACCTAACATTACACATCAAGGAACAAGAAAAATAAAAACAATTTGAATCTGAAATAACTATAAGAAACAAAAAAGAACCCCACAAAGATCAGAGCAGAAATAAACAAAACAGAGGAAAAAAATACAACAGATGAACAAAACAAAAAGCTGTTTTTTTGAAAAGATAGCATTGATAAACTTCTAGTTAAAAAAAGAAAGAAAACTCAAATAATATCAGAGACACAAAAAGAGGCATTACAATTGATACCACAAAAATAAAAAGGATAATAAGACACGACTAGGAAAAACTATCCTCTAACAAATTGGAAAACCTAGAAGAAATGGGTTAAATTCCAGACACATGCAATTTACCAAGATTGAATCATGAAGAAGTGGAACACCTGAACAGATCAGTAATAAATAACTAGATCAAAGCAGTAATAAAAAGACTGATATCAAAGAAAAGCCTAGAACCTTATGGCTTCACTGCTGAACTATACTAAACATTTAAAAACAACTAATATCAGTTATATCAAAGCTATTATATGAATATGATGAGGAGGAAATACTTCCAAACAATTTCTATGAAGCTAGCATTACGCTGATACTAAAACCAGACAAAGACACAACAAAGAGAACCATAGGGCGATATCTCTGATTAACACAAAAGCAAAAATCCTCAGCACAATGCTAGCAAATCAAATTCAACACATTTAAAAGATCATTCCCATGATTAAGTGAAATTCCATCTTGGGGAAACAAAGAGAGTTCAGCATATGTAAATCAATAACTGATGTATCACACTATCAGAATCAAGGACAAAAAACATTTGGTTATTTCAATAGATGCTGAAAATAATTCAATAAAATTCAACATTCCTTCATGTAAAAACTCTCAACAAACTGGGTACAGAAGAAACAAACCTCAACACAATAAAGGCTATATATGACCAGCCCACAGCTAAAAGGTGAAAGCTTTTCTTGGAACAAGTCAAGAATGTCCACTTTTATCACTTTCATTAAACATAGTACTGGAAATTCTACCTAGAGTGATTAAACAAGAGAAAGAAATAAAGGACATCAAAATTGGAAAGAAAAAAGTCAAATTCTCCCTATTTTCAGATGACATGAATATATATAGGATATACACCCAGTGACAGGATTGTGATATATATATATCCCAGAAGACTCCACCAAAAAGCTGTTAGAATAAATGAATTTAGTAAAGTTGCAGGTTTGAAATATTAACATACAAACATTAGTAATATATCTGTATGCGAATAACAGACTATCTGAAAGACAAATTAAGAAAGCAATTCCATTTATCATAGCTTCAAAATATAAATAAAAAATAAAGAACATCTAAACTGAAAGGAAGGAAGTCAAATTCTCCCTATTTTCAGAAGACATGAATATATATATAATATCTAAAAATCTGTAAAATATATATATATATCCCTAAAGACTCTACCAAAAAGCTGTTAGAATAAATGAATTTACTACAGTTGCAAGTTAAAAAAAAAAAACACATAAACATTAGCAATATTTCTATATGCCAATAACAAACTATTTGAAAGACAAATTAGGAAGGTAATTTCATTTTGCATAGCTTCACAAAATAAATAAATAAAATGCCTTGGAAAATTTAATCAAGGAGACAAATCTCTACAATTGAAAACTATAAAACAATGATGAAAGAAATTGAAGAGGACACAAATAAATGAAAACATATCATATTCATAACTTGGAAAAATCAATATTGTCAAAATGTCCGTACTACCCAAACTGATATACAGATTCAATGTAATCTCTAACAAAATACTCATGAAATCCTTTACAGAAATAGAAAAAGCATCCTTAAAATGTATAGGAAATGCACAATATCCCAGATAACCAAAGTAATCTTGAGCAAAAAGAACAAAGCTGAAGGTATCATATTTCCTGATTTCAAAATGTAGTACAAAGCTCTAGTAGGCAAAATAGGATAATACTGACATAAAAACAGACATATGGACAAATGGAACAAAATACAGAAGCCATAAATAAATCCATGTTTTTACACCCAATTGATTTTTGACAAAAACCTCAAAAACACACACTGGGGAAAAAGAAATTGTCTTCAATAAGTGGTGCTGGGATTACTGGATAACCACAGACAGGAAAAAAAAAAAAAAAAAAAAAACTCTACCGTTATCTCTCAAGATATATAAAATGAACTCTAAATAAATTAAAGATTTAAGTTTAAGACCTGAAACTATGAAACTACTAGAATAAAACACAGGATAAACACTCCATAAAATTGGACTGGGCAAATATTTTTTTGAATAAGATTTCAAAAGCATAGGCAAAAAAAAAAAGAAAAATCTTTTTAGGTGGATGAAATTGCATCAATCTGAGATAATTCTGCACAGCAAGAGGAAACAATCACTGAAGAGAAGAGACCACCTACGGAATAGGAGAAAGTATTTGCAAACTACGCTACACTTCCGACCAGAGGTTCATATCCAGAATATATAAAGAATTCAAACAATTCAATAGCCAAAATTAAATAATCCAATTAAAAATGAGCAAGAGATCTGGTTAGACATTTTTTAAAAGACATAGAGCAAACATATGAAAAATGCTCAACATAACTAATTATCAGGGAAATGTAAATCAAAGCCACAATTAGAAATCACCTCACTGCAGTTAGAATAACTAATCAGAAAGACAAAAATTAACAAATGCTGGTGAAGATGTAGAAGAAAAGGAACTTTTATACACTGTTAATGTGAATGTAAATTAGTTCAGCCATTATGGAAAACAGGATGGTTGTTCCTCCAAAAAATAAAAATAGAACTACCATATGATCCCACAATCCTGTTACTGGGTGTATATCCAAAAGAAATGAAATCAGTATGTTGAAGAGACATCCGCACTCTCATTTTTATTTCAGCACTATTTACCATAGCCAAGATATGGAATCAATCTAAATGCCAGTCTACAGGTGAATGGATAACAAATATGGTATACATATACAATGGAACACTGTTTAGCCCTAAAACAGAATGAAATCCCGTTATTAGCGGGGACATGAATGAACGTGTGGAACATTATGTTATGTTAAATAAACCATTCACAGAAAGACAAACTGCATGATCTCACTCATATGAGGAATCTAAAACTGTTGATTTTATAGAAAAAAAAAAGTAGAATAGAGACTGAGGGGATGTGGGAAGGAAACAAGGACACCAGTAGAGGTTGATCGATGGGTACAAAGTTACAGTTAGACCGAAAGAATAAGTCCTGGCATTCTGTTACACAGTAGTATGACTGTAGCAATTAAGAACATAACGTTTATTTTAAGATAGAAGATTTTGAATGTTTTCACTATAAAGAGATGATAAAACGTTTACAGAGATAGATAACTTGTCAGTTACAAACAAAAAAGATGATTCATTAAAAATATAAATTAATTAGAAATTGAATTCAAGAAGAAATATTTATCCTTATATGACTTTACTCTTTGACTTTAGGAAATTAGAAAAAAATCTACAATAAAACAATAAATAGGAAAAAAATGTAAAAAACTACTGCTAGAGAAAGAAAACCCAAATTTGCAATTTTGAAAAATACATGAAATCACTAATTATGTATACATTTTGAATAAGACAAAAATGAGACAGAAAAAATTTACAAAAGAAGAAAAAATTAGAAACATAACTAAACATAATGAAGCAATTATTACATATAACATCATGAAAAATTATTGAAAGTCTGGAGATAACAGATGCTTTCCTCAGTAAAATCTGAAATACTAGTTTGGCCAAAGAATTAGTAGAAAATGCAAGCAGTCCAATTACTAGAAGAGATTAGAGTATTATTTAAGACCTACCATTGTAAAGAGTACCCAAACTAGAATGTTACATCTGAGTTCTAGCACACTATAAAAAATATAATTTTAATTGTATTTAAACTGTGTTACACCAAATCAATACAAAAAAATTATTCAATCCATTTTAGTAAGCCAAAACAATGTTCATACTGAAAGCTTAGAATGGTTGAAATAATATTCTTATCTGAAAAAAAAAATTCCACATAAAATACTAAGTAGATTAAGCAAAATCACAGGAGCCACGATAGTGGATCAAGATCGCTTTATTTAAATTATGGAAAGGCAATTAAGTTTTAGAAAAATTATCAGTACAATTCGTTAAATCAACAACGTGAAGAAAATAATTGTTAACAAGACATTTCTTTACATAGAAAGTGTACACTGTTTATAAATAAATGTAGGGAAAAAAAGGTTTTGTATTTTTTTCTTAATCTAGCAATAAACGCCAGGAAGTGAATTTAGATAAAATGCTATCTGTACCATAGGGATCACTATAAAATAATTAAGAATAAATGAGATAAGAAGAATTTTAAATGGATAAAGAAAACTGTAAAATCTTATTAAACAAAGCGAGGCAATATGAAATAGAAAGATATGCTGTCATTATAACTGGAATATACAATATCATAAAAAATTATCTCAAATTTGATACAATATTAATTTGAATTTAGAATCTCTATGAAAACTTTTTATTTTAGTCAAATAAATTACTTCAGGTTATTAAGGAAAAAATAATGTTGTTCTTCACTTCTAGATTATGCCTATTACCTGCTTCTACCTGAAGAATTACCAAAGTAACTTTAAACTCTAAAAAGAAAAGTGGACCAGGCGCGATGGCTCGTACCTGTAATCCCAACACTTTAGGAGGCCTAGGCGGGTGGATCACGAGGTTAGGAGTTCAAGACCAGCCTGGCCAAGATGGTGAAACCCCGTCTCTACTGAAAATACAAAAAAAACTAGCCGGGCGTCGTGGCAGGAGCTTGTAATCCCCGCTACTCAGGAGGATGAGGCAGAGAATTGCTTGAACCTGGGAGGCGGAGGTTGCAGTGAGCCAAGATCAGGCCACTGCACTCCATCCTGGGCCACGGAGTCAGACTCCATTCCCCACCCATCCAAAAAAAAAAAGAAGAGTGAGAAAAGGCATGTCACAATAACATGATATGGACGTATTAAAAAGCTAGCATTCTAGAATTAGTATAATGTTGTTATAGAAATTGATATGTAGATCAATGACAAATAATTAAAGAATAGATCTCAGCATAAGTGTAGTGTTAACATTTTAAAAGGGAAAAATAAAAATGGAAAAATATGTCATTTAATAAATAGTGCTTGTACAAATAGCTATACATGTGGAAAAAAGTAAAATACAATTTTTATTTTGCATCATGTGGAAAAATATTTCCCTGATGGTCTAAATATATATATGTGAACAAATAAAAGTTAACCTATTGCAAAAACATCTAGAAGAAGCTGTGTATAATTTAGGAGCAGGGGAGAAATTCTTAATCAAGTCTAGTAACTTAATAACTTAGATGATCTCTATGTATGTATGTATGTATGTATCTATCTCTCTATCCATCTATCTATGTGTTTATCTTTACTTATCTATATTTCTATATCTATCATCTATCTATTATGTATCTAAAGAGAGGGATCATTTAGAAAGACAGAGAGAACCTATGTGTACACAGACACACACATGCACACACGCACATACACATTAAAAACTATCAGAATTAAATGTATTCCAAAGCAAAAGGCCCCATAGATAACATCAATACGCAGTCAATAGATTTTGAAAAAAAAATAACAATACACAAGATTAGTAAAGTATTTATAACATGTAGTGAGCTTTTACAAAATAATAAGAAAAAATCTAATACATAAATGTAAATATTTTAGTAGGGGATTTTAAAAAAGATCATATCCAAGTAACAAATCATGTTTAAAAACTGCCCACATTGACATTAGTCAATGAAACATACCTCAGTTTAAAATAATTCCTTATCTTAACTGTAAAGCAATAAACGAAAACAAAAACAGAAAGCAGCAACAACAAAAAACCCATAGTAACAACCAACACACACACACACACACACACACACACACACACCAAAAAATCTTTAGAATCTACTACTGTATTAAAAAGTGAGCAAAACCTAGTCCTACATTGCTGGTGAAAAGCAAATGAATACAGCAAATCTTCACAGACTAAAAAATCCCTATACATTTAAACCTAGTAATTCCACTCCTTGAAAATCTGTCCCCTATGCATTCAAATTAATGAAAAACAATTAGTAAGATGCATGTTTGGGAACTTTAGTGCAGTATTTGTTTTCATGATGACAACTAAACTAAACTAAATAACTGTCATGGTGGATCGTATCATGGTCCTCCATATCACAAAATAGTGGCAGACGTAAAAATACACTATCTTTGTACTCGTGGTTTTGCATGATTTTCAGAAATACCGTTGAGGGAAGATAAAAGAAGATACAGAAAGCAAACAAAAAATACATAGGTTTATTTGTATACATATGTCTCCAAATTACTTTAATTTGAATATGTAAGCATAATAAAAATATTAAAATATTTATAAAATATGTTGCCATTATAACTGGAATATACATCACAAAAAATTCTTTCAAGTTTGATGTAATATTAATTTGAATTTATAATTTCTATGATTTTTTTTATTTTAATTAAATAAATTTACTCAAAGCTAATAAGGATAAAAGAATGTTTAAAAATTAACATGGACAGCTTGTGTTGGAGCCACAGTCAGATAAGTTTGGAGGGGAAAGGGAAGTAGAGGAAAAACCAAACAAAATGACCAAAAAATGAAAATAATTGTCTTACTATAAAGTATATATAAATATATACTTTGTATATATATAATAATATAAATATACAATTATATAAATAGTTATGGTCCTCCATATCATAAAATAGTGGCAGACATAAAAATACTCTATCTTTATATTGGTGGTTTTGCATGATTTTCAGACATACCATTGAGGGAAGATAAAAGAAGATACAGAAAGCAAACAAAAAATACATAGGTTTATTTGTATACATATGTCTCCAAATTACTTAAATTTGAATATGTAAGCATATAATTGTATAAATAATAATATATAAGTATATAAATGTATACTTTATATATGTATACTTTATATACTTTATATATGTGTGTAAATGTACACACATGAATAAAATATGTAGATGATATACCCACATATATATCCATTATATACATATTATGACTTTGTTTTGTAAAATTATGGAAGTATGCCTATATATCATGAAATTATCAAAGAAACATTAAGGAAAAAAGAAAAATCTTTCTAGAAATAAAAAGCCTTTTTCTGGATTTTCAAATTTAATTAAAGCTGTTAAGAGAATACTCTTTCAGCTTCGAAAACATGACCATTATTTTGGTTTTATTATTTTTTATTTTATTATAAAAATGCATTATTTAGCTAATAGAAAATCAAACTCCCAACCTCTCCTAGTTTGGACAAGGTGATTTCAACTTTCCAGCCTTCATACAGTTCTGCCTCCATAATTCCTAAAGAGAGTTAACTGCATTATTTATAGGTTGATACATAATACAGCACATATTGATGATTTGGCCAGAAAATCATTGCCCAGACTATGAAATAATTAGTTAATGCAGATCTGAAGGTTGTCCAAAATACATGCACAAATAAAACACATTCATTGGAAATAAAAAGCTTACTAAACACATGTATAAATTTATTTACAGTAAATAATGACTGCTTTAATGTGCCAGTAAAAATTGTCAAATGTTTAAAAAGTGTCTGGATTCAATGCAGAGCCAATAGTTACATTTTGTCACTTCTAAAGATGAATATTTGACTTGGATTATTAATTAGGTTATTGCATCTCCTTTCTTTTTACCATTACGATTGATATATTGGCTCCTTTATTAATTCATTCACTGAAATTCAATTAAATGTTCTGAGATATACCTTTAAGGTTTTTTATTTAATGAGTGTAATAACTTTGGTAACCTTGAGCTATTTCATTTTTGTATAAGACAAATTCAAATTTTACATAGATTATGCAGATGCAAACTGAAGGGCCTTTGAGTTGCTTTACAAATAGAAATACTAATGTATGGCATGAGATGAATTAAAGATTATACTTACATTTCATGGTATCATTTTTATGAAAATATCTTTGAATCTTGGATGTTATGATCTTTTTAGTGAATAGTTTTATAAATATAAGTAACAACTTTAAAATTATGTAAAAATTGTATTGTTTCCTTTAAGTTAATTAACATGCTTTGTAATTGAAAAGAGGTTCAGGTATTTTTATAAACACGGAGATTAGTCTCCTAAGATTCTTGTCAGTTATTCAACACATTCATTTTCGTTGATCCCCCCCACAAATTTAAGATAGTTTTCTTTTTTTTTTTCCAAAATAGAATAATATCTAGCCATGTTTTTCAGCTGAAATTTATTGCTGGAATTGCTTCATATTCTTGGATATTTAATTTTAGTTTATGACTCTACATATTTTAAAATGCATATAACTTTATACATGGTATGTAATCTAATATTAAAGAATCTTTATGCAAATTAACCACAGATAATATTAACTGAAGTGAGAGAAGAATAGTTGGTCAGCAAAATGGAAATAACTAGTTTACTACCTTGTAGGAACATTTAATGAATGAAGGAGATGGTAAAAATAAATCAAATATTTGAATTGGATTTACTTTAATTCAATGTGGACAGCAAGCTCTGGGATTGACTATACTCCTTTCTGTATTGATTTCTAATTTATATTGTTTTAATATACCTCAAATAGGCCAACAATAGTTATATGCGTTAGACAGACAGGTAGAATTTTAATGCTTAAAACTATGTGATGAGACAAGTCTCTCTGATAAGTCATACTAATTTTCTTTCATCTGAGCTCTCTGGTTCTAAAGATAAAATCGGATAAAGAATGTATGGAGAAGCTAGCTTGTCCCATCAGTTTTCAGGAAAGAAGAATAGTCTACATATCTCAAAAATGCCAGTATGTTCTCTCTGAGCCCAGAAGGTGAGAGAGAGAAAACATTGTGAACTAATGGGTTTGGGACTTTCCTTATATGAGAAGTTTGGAGACGTTGGAAGGTAGAGGAAGGAAATTTTAAATAACTGATTCAGACCGCTTTATTTTCAAAAGCATCAGAAAATATTATTTGCCTACATTAAATATTGAACTCTAGTGGAGGGTTGCAATACCTGCCTCCTTAACTCCCTCAAGTTACTTACTTGGTACTGCCATTAAGATGAGGCTATGGTTTTCAGATTTTCAGATTGGATTGTCACCTCTTTTAGCCTTTAAGAATTGATTCATTGTATTAGTCTGTTCTCATACTACTAAAAATGACATACCCAAGATTGGGTAATTTATAAAGAAAAAGAGGTTTAATGGACTCACAGTCCCCCATGGCTGGGGAGGCTTCACAATCATGGCGGAAGGTGAAGCAGGAGCAAAGTCACATCTTACACGGTGACAGGCAAGAGAGTGTGTGAAGGGGAACTGTCCTTTGTAAACCATCAGATCACTTAAGACTTATTCACTACCACAAGAACAGCACGGGAAAAACCCTCCCAATGATTCAGCGACTTCCCACCAGGTTCCTCCCACACACATGGGGATCATGGGAACTACAATTCAAGATGACATTTGGGTGTAGACACAGTCAAATCATATCATTCATGTTACTCAGAATTACAATATTCTGATTTAAAAATGAAAACGTAAATTACCACATTTATAACAAGGTGTGTACATTTCTAATACTTTAAATATTAGCTTAAATTTATTAGGACATTCCCTTCTCAACGTTCAGATACTTGGAAAATAAGTTGCTATTAAAAAGTTGCTTAATGAATGAGAAATCAAGAAAAAGAAATCGGGTTGTTTTGCAAACCCTTTCTGTGTGCTGAGTTATATATAATGACTTATTTTTATTCAAAAAAATAATACATTAAATACCTTATGTTTTCAACAAATTAGAAAATTATTTCATTTACTTAAGGTTAGTTTATTGTGAGATTTTTTTTTGTCTACCTTTGTTGCTATGCCTCAGTTTTTGTTTGCCAATTAATTACCATTGCTAGTTACCAAATACTCTAGGTACAAAATTTAGGCGTAACTTTGTTGAGATGATATACTAGCCTACTAAATTTATGCTTACACATACACATACACATACACACACTTGGAAACACACATATATTATGCTTTAAATTTGGTCAACATTAGATTACCTCAAAGTTACATTGCTTATCAAAAGTTTAATCAAACATGTCAAAAAGTTCAGTTTAAGATAGTAACTGAGTCCACTGGGAAGGGATTTGAATGAGTAAAAAAAACTCCAAGAAAGAATGTACCCAATTTCAAGGCTGCCTCACTTCCGAATACAAATAGACTTATTCATGATCCATTCCTTGTGGACTTTCTAATTGACGATCAGAATGTCTACTGCAGAAGTAAAATGGAAACCTAATTTCATACACTAATAATATTAATAACAGGCTGCGCGCGCTGGTTCGTGCCTGTAATCCCAGCACTTTGGGAGGCCGAGGAGGGTGTATCACCTGAGCTCAAGAGTTCCAGCTTATCTTAACCAACATGGTGAAATCCTGTCTCTACTAAAAATGCAAAAATGACTTGGGCGTGGTGGTGTTTGCCTGTAATCCCAGCTATGTGGGAGGCAGGAGACTCGCTTGAGCGCTGGAGGTGTAGGTTGCAGTGGGCAGAGATTGCACCATTGCACTCCAACCTGGCCAATAGAATGAAACTCCGTCTCAAAATAATAAGAATAACGATAATAATAATATTAATAACAACAGTTGCTATTATTTAGTGTTTGCTATCTAGTCTTACGAGCTTTTTATAGCATTATAAATAATTTTAACAGCAGACTTACAAAAGCAGATAATAATATTGCCATTTAAAGATCTGGGTGGTTATGTGATTCTCGAGTTTGTTTTTCAGGTAAACATTGGGAGAAGTTTTTACATTTAAACCTGTCTGACTCCAAAGTCTGTAGAATTTTGTTTTAAACACAGCATATTTGAGAGGATTCCTAACTAAGAACATTATAAATACCAGAAAGTTTATGAAGAAAACTTAAAACTTCATGAAATAGATCACATGTATAAAGTTTCTGCGGCAAGATACAGCTGTAATTCAGGGGCAGTATTAGTGTTGATAATGAAAGCCTTTCCAGCATGGCATAGGGAGGAATTTTAGTAGTGTTCAAGGAGGAGCTGAATGGAGATACCCAGAAACTCCTAGCTGCTGTCTGAGGAGATAGCATGTGGATTGTGCTGCCAGCTTACCAGGGACTTTCACCATTGTTTTGACTCAGTGCTGAGGTCAAAGTGACTCGGGTGCTGAAGGCTGTAGGACAGAAACCACACCATGACTTTCCAGTGAAGTTACTGCTGATGCTTCAGGAATTGGCAGTTTTGCTGAGAGCCAAGATAGATCTGAGTAAATAGCAAAAAACAATTGATTTCTAACACTCAAAAAGCAAATGCTTAACAGTTTACAGGCCAAAATCTCTGTGACCTGAAAAGTGATACTGTGGAAAGTGACAGCTTGAGAGAACGGAGAAGTCAACAATAGCCATAGAGGAGCAAAAGTTTCTGAGGCAGATCTGCAAGCTCCCTGGCTGCCGTCATCAATCCTATTCATATAAGTCTCTTACTCTCAGCTACAACTCTGGGCAGGGCAGTTGGCAGGTGGGGAGGAAATATTTTAGAAAGATGGAAATTAACTAAAAAGCACATTTAAAATGCAACAGAAGAATCTCAACCATAAAGAGATTGGTATATGGTTTATTGGCAAATTTAATTTTCCAGTAGGTAAATAATTTGTTAGCCGTTATAGAAAAATGAAAGAGCTACATTTTCTTGGTTGATTCAAGTGTATAACTGCAATGTAACTCCATATGTATTATTCAAATCAGAAAAAAATTTTAAATATTACTCCTATTTGAGTCTATACTGATATGGAAAAGTATAAGATTTGTGCTTCCTAATGAAAACAATAAGCGAGGGGAAGAAAAGTTTCTTTTTTCTTTTGCTATAGATTTTCCACTGGGTGATTTATATATGCTTTTCATGTGTTATAGCACTGCACTGTCCCTTAAACATTTTTTCTTTCCAATTTTGTGCTCACGAACACTTGTTAGGTTTTTGAAGAGGCCAAAACACTAAAGTTCAAATAAATTAAAAAAATTTATTACATTTGTATATTATTAGCTGTAAGTAACCCTCACATACACACATGTAAAATATCTTTCATAAACATTGCTGTGTTCTCATTGTTTTATTAACTTCATTTTTAACTATTACATGCATTTGGATCAGTAGAAATATTCTTGATTTTTTTAATAGCCCCACTTTAACATTCTAGATAATTTGAAGATAATATCAGAATATAATACCAGAATAATGATCATCGCAATACTATTTATACTGCGTTGTAGTCTAGTTGTCTTTAATAGGTTTCCAAAAATCCGATGAATGAGTTAAAAGCTATGAACACATGTTCACCTCATAGCGTTACCTCTTTTAAAAGTAACAGTTTCAAAAGATCTTTACTAACGTTGGTTATTTAGATTTGTCAAATGTGATTAATTTAGTAGGCAATGACATAGTATATGTCAGGTGTTTATTTTCTCTTATTAAATTATATTTTTGCTTATCTCCCTATTATTAGATTATTGAATTTTTAAGAAAATATGCTTGGACTGTTATATGAGCAATATATTTTCTTTACATTGTATTATTATACATAACATTTATTTTTTTGTGTGTTTTTTCAAATACTTTCTCCATTACTTGCAATTTTAATTTTCCAAGATAAAATTTTTACATAATTCAGACTGTGAATATTTTCTACATGATTATAATTTTTATCTGAGACTGTTATCTCTGTCTACACAATTAAGCACACATATTTTTATATTTAATATTTTATAGCTTATTCTTATGTTATGGTCCATTCTTTATATAAAGTTATAGTAATAGAAACACACATACACACACACATATATATGCAGTGCATGGGAAGGCGTTTAATCACTTATTTCCAAAGTTGCTACACCTATTCAAACACTCCATTGTGAGTTGCTACTGATAACATATATTTTATGTTTTCTTAAGTTAAATTCCTAAATTAACAGTGCATTTTTTTGTGTCTTGTTCTGTTTATTCACGTCTTAATACTGCATTTTTATTTTGGTTAAACTTAATATTTAGTATATCAGAGAAATTTTCCAAAAATCATTCTTATGTGTTCAAACTAGACAGCTGTTCTACTTTCTTCTCAACATGAACTGTGGAAAGATTTTGGAGAACTTGAGGAATAAAATCCTCTGTGGTTTAGGTTAGAGCACACTGAACGCCAGTTAGCCATCTTCGTATTATGTGGCCTTCTCATTCAAGAATATGATATATCTCTCCATTTATTTAAATCTTCTTTTATATCACTTATAAACTTTTACAGCATGTTTATAGAGGTCATGTTTCTTGGTCATGTTCCTTGTTAAATTTATCCTGAGACATTTTATATTTCCTGTAGCCAACTATTTTTTATCACTTATTGTTGAGATTATCTCTGCTAGATGGCATTAACTCAGAACTGGCATTCCCTATCATTGGTCTTGTGGCCAGCTACACCATTGGATCAATTCTTACATTAACTAACTTCACTAGACTTGAGATCTCCATTTCTAAGTATCTATCATTCTAGAAATTGTATTAGTTCATTTTCAGGCTGCTATAAAGATACTAGCTGAGACTGGGTAATTTAAACAAAAAGAATTTTAATTAACTCACAGTTCTGCATGGCTAGAAGGGCCTCAGGAAACTTTCAATCATGACAGAAAGTGAAAGAGAAGGAGGCACCTTCTTCGCAAGGTGGCAGAAGAGAGGAACAAAATCAAATCAAAACAAAACAAATCTAATGATCAGTAGACCATAAAAGAAAGATGATATAAAACACAGCCAAACATATTTAAAAAGAAAAATGATTTTAATATTATTGTAGTTTTGAGAATCACGTTCTCAGCTGGATACTTCTCTTTGTGGAAAACAATCTAATGGGGCATTATTTTCGATCCCATCTCAATTTATGAAAACCTTGCACTTCAAGACACACCTTAAATATCTTCTCCATTAAGTCTTCTCTACTGAGCCTTCTCAAGATCTTTCACAAAACATCTTTAACTTTGCTTTGGTGAAATTAATACATAGAGAATCTATATACAGTATTTTTTATTTTAGATATTTCTGATATGGTTTGGCTCTGTGTCCCCACCCAAATCTCATTTTAAATGGTAATCTCCATGTGTTAAGGGAGAAACCTGGTGGAAACTGATTGGATCATGGGGACAGTTTTCCCCATGCTGTTCTCAGAATAGCGAGTGAGTTCTCTCAAGACCTGGTTGTTTGATAAGTGTCTGCTACTTCCTACTTCTCTCTCTCTCTCTCTCCTGCCACCTTGTGAAGAAGGCACCTTCTTGCCTTTTACCTTCCACTATGATTGTAAGTTTCCTGAGGCCTTCCCAACCATGCAGAGCTGAGTTAATTAAACGTCTTTGTTTAAATTATGCAGTCCTAGGAAGTATCTTTATAGCAATGTGAAAATGAACTAATACTATTTCTATATACAAATTTTCTTTTTTAGATGGAAAGATAATGGATCACTCAATAAATGAACAAACAGTTGAATGACTTTATTGTTAATAAAGAATATATTACCTTCATATAATATCACTGACCATACAGCAACTATCTTCTTGGTAGAGAATGCTACAAAGAGAGACACTTTACTAGGGTAGAGATTGTAGGTAAGTTCTAAAAAACATCTTTTGAAGAAAATATTCATTATATAAATTTTCCTTTAAGGAAATATTCAAGATGGGCTGGGCATGGTGGTTCATGTCTTTAATTCCAGCACTTTGGGAGTCCAAGGCAGGCAGATTACCTGAGATCAGGAGTTCAAGACCAGCCTGACCAACATGGTGAAACCTTGTCTCTACCAAAAATACAAAAAAATAGAAAAAGAAAAAAAAATGATAGCTGGGTGTGGTGATGGGCACCTGTAATCCCAGCTACTCGGAAGGCTCAGGCGGGAGAAACATTTGAACCCGGGAAGCGGAGGAAACAGTGAACTGAGCCAAGGTCACGCCATTGCACTCTAGCCCGGGTGACAAGAGTGAGATTCTGTCTGAAAGAAAAAAAGAAAGAAAATATTCCAGTTTTACGAGTTTAATAATAGCTACTACTGTTTGTATTACATATTTTTCTAAATATTTTGCACATATTTATTTACTTAATGCTCATAACAAAATAAAAAGCTAGATTTTTTTTTTATTGCTCCAATTTTACAGACTTAAGGACTGAAAGAAGTTTTCCATAATTTGTATAGGCACACAGTTTATAAAAATCAAAACATGAATTAGAACACAGATATTTTAGTTCCACAATTTGTGTTTTTAAATACCAAGTTTTAATATATTGCTTCCAAATATCTTAATGCAAGCACAAGATAGTGTGTATTTCCCTATCTATATAGTCTCATTTGTTATATACTGACCTTTAAAATGTCAATTATATTAACATTTCTTCAAAAGTCTTCATCTGTTTTTTGCTAATAAATCTTTGACTTCTGAATCTGTGATATTAGTAGGATTTGTGTTTTTCTTCATCTCTGACTAGATTTTTTAATGTTTTTCAGAGACATTATTTCAAACAAAAATAAAAATCTCTAAATACACTACTATATAGTAGTGTACACTACTATATACACTACTATATAGTATACTACAAGAAACTGCTCTGCACCCTTTTCCCGGGTCCAGTTTGGATTTATTATTTTAATTATTTTATTTATTTTAATTATTTTCATTAAACATCCTTTGTGAGAAATAAATTTACAGCAACACTGACCTGTGTTTTTGATCGACACTAGTCTAAGTAACAGAAAAAAATATGAAACTGGACTAAGGCATTGTATATTAACTCATAGCTTGTAGCAATAGCTCAAACTATTGACTAATTAGATGTATGTGACATCCCTTTTCATATTCTTTCAAATAGTATTCTAAATTTTGTACAATTTATTCTACTAGGAACGCTGGCAAAAGTAACAAGGTATTAAAAGTCAATCTGCTTATGAGCAATATTTTATTTTTGATGATAATTTTTCCCAGTAATATTGTTAGGTACTACTTACTAGGAAAAATGACATTATTTAAAAGAATTTTGAAACCATTTGTGAGTGATGCTTTATTTTTAATTTAAAGTTAATAATTCTAGCCAAATTTCTTATTTTTCTTTGTCATAAGAAACCAATTTGATAAGGACATATATAAAAATAAATCTGAAAAGTATGTTTGGTTACAGAAGCAAAAATATTATTTGTAATCAGAATTTGAAAAATATAATTAAATGAATTTTATTATGTAATTTGAATATAAATATTGCATTATATAAAATTATATATTAGATATGCTATTTATATTATAATATAATTATATAAATAAATATATATTATGATGTATTATATTACTTTATCTTGGAGGCTTCAGTGAATCTGTTTGCCATAAAATAGTGTTTTCTATTTTTATCATAATAACCTTTATATTCTACATCTTTCTATAGGCCCAAACACTGTTTGCTGAATGCAAATTTAACTTAGATGGCAAAGATCCTATAGTTATTTCATGTATATAATTAATTGTCAGGCTAAGACCCAGGCAAAAAGGATTAAGGATTTAAAATAGTTCAATTAGGTACATTTGTATTTGTAAATATTCATTGATATCAAATAAAATCAAGTATACTTTTAATCTGAAAGAAAATATAAATAAGTTAATGAGCATCAAAATCATTATAAAAATAATGTATACTTGTATATTTCAGTTACATTAAAAATTACCAACTAACATTGATGATAATTTTGTAATTTTATGGTCTTCATTCTTAAATTCATGTTTGGACAAATGAAAGTACAAAATACTAACACTCTGAAAGTATAGCACAATGCTTTTCCAAAAGATGTTACATGAAAGATTTATAAAAGATTCTTGAAAAATATTTATTCTTGCATACAAATGACTCATAATTGGGCAGATATACTGATATATATATATATATTTGCGTAAAATTTTTTGGCTTTCGAAACTTGATTATTTATAATATCTCTAAAAAATTCAAAATACTTGAAATGGTTTCATTACAGTGACACTGGTATTCTTTAATTTAGAATCTCTTTAGTTAGTGCAACCTTTAACTTCTCATGTTTGGTAATCTTTGAAAAAAAGTTTTTACTGTACAACACAAAGATTTCAATTCAATAAAATCTTAGCATGAATTCCAACAGTGTTTGAAATGATCCAGTTCTGTATATGTTTTACAAAAGGCCAACCCCTGAAAAATTTTACTCACTTGCCTTCAAAATTACAAGATATTTGTATTTATTATAGTCCACTGTAATGCAATATCACACACTTCTAATTTCTTATGATGTTGTGAAAATTATTCATTTAAAAAAGGAGAAGATGTTCTACATACTCTACATATCCTGTCAGAGGTGTATGATTTTGTAACCTCTTTTCTGGAAGTGTGTTTAGCAATATAAATACAGGGACAATAACTTAATGACATTAAGTGATTTTTCACCTTACACTTTAAAAAAGCTGCCCAAGTTACATACAATAAGCATATACAACTTGTAATGAAAATAATTAGAAATTAATTTATTAAATAAGAATAAACTTTCTCTTTTTTTACATTTCAATGATTCAGGAAACTTTGATATTGTATAAACAAGATCACAAAAATAAGAAAGTAAAGGAGCAAAACATTTCATGATTGCCTATATAAAATAACTGACAGATAGGTAACTAATGCCAATCTGTTTTCTATAACCCAAGACCCTCAATAATGTGTTTATTTTGTCAACTGTAAGCTTAAATTTAATAATACGTTGCTTAAAAATACTTAAAAACATACAAATCTACACAGAAGTATTAGCTTGGAAGCGTACTATTTTTGTGATATTTGAAAAGTTATTTGGTTTTTCTATACCTCAGTTTTCTGCTCTGTGAATACAGAAATAATTGGTACCTTCAATTGTTGCTCTTAAGGTTAAATAAGAAACTTTTAGACAGATAATAGAAATAATAATGATAAAAATAGATCTTAAAAAGTGTTAGATAATGCCTTGTATATAGGAGGTGTTCAATAAATTTTAGATAAAATAATGAAGTTAGGCCAGGCAGATGGCTCACGCCTGTAATCTCAGCACTTTGGGAGGCTGAGGCCAGCAAATCACTTGAGGCCAGGAGTGCCAGGTCAGCCTGGCCAACATGGTGAAACCCTGCCTCTGCTAAAAATTAGCCGGGTGTGGTAGTGCACACCTGTAATCCCAGCTACTCCGCTGGCTGAAGCAGGAGGATCGCTTGAACCTGGGAGGTGGAGGTTGCAGTGAGCCGAGATCCCGTCCTTCCCTACAGCGTGGGCGACAGAGCAAGAGTCTGTCAAAAAAAAAAAAAAAAAAAAAAAAAAAAAAAAAAAAAGAAGATGCCTCATATTCTTTTTGAAATCTTCTTTTAAGACCTCTTATACCTGTAATCCCAGATCTTTGGGAACCCGAGGCGTGTGGATCACCTGAGGTGAGCAGTTCAAGACCATTCTGGCCAACATGGTGAAATCCTGTCTCTACTAAAAATAAAAAGAAAAAAATTAGCCGGGGGTGGAGGCACAACCCTGTAGTCCCAGCTACTCGGGAGGCTGAGGCAGGAGAATTGCTTGAACCCAGGAGGCAGAGGTTGAAGTTAGCCGAGATCATACCATTGCACTACA
>NW_012116232.1:209396-215937 GCF_000951035.1 Colobus angolensis palliatus | reverse complement strand
ACAGGCACCCGCCACCACTCCCGGCTAGTTTTTTTTTTATTTTTATTTTTAGTAGAGACGGGGTTTCACCATGTCAGCCGGGATGTTCTCGATCTGCTGACCTCCTGATCCGCCCACTGCGGTCTCCCAAAGTGCTGGGATTACAGGCGTGATCCACCACGCCCGGCCTTGTCAATTGTTTTAATTCTCTTTCAACCTGTTTGTACCCCAAACTGATTTGACAAAACGTTAGTAGTATAAAATAAAAGAAGAAAATAACTTAAAAATAGTAATTTATCAAATAACCAAGCATTTATAAGAGAGAAAAGAAAGACGATTGTTAAGATTTCTTTTGCTAAAGGAATAAAATCAAACCAAATTCAACAAAATTGTGCATTTCAACTTAGCCCTCATGTACCCACATTTGCATGATTATGATTTAGAATAAAAAAATAAAATTTATCTAAAAGTTTAATTTTTCCAATTTATTTGTCAATATTTCCTTACATGTCTCAGAAATTCTTTCTCTTAATTTTAGTGTCATTATTTCCTTGTAAGTGGATTCTCACGGAAAAGCAACTTTGTTTTTTACCTCTTATTTCATAGATTTCCAGTTTGAAGCAAGGTTTTCAAATTTGGGTAAGAAGAGTACAAATCCAAACAGACAGCATATTTGTGTGTTGCAAAATATAGTAGTTGTTTTTATAATATTTTATTGCAAATATTGTCTCTAGTATCTGTTAGCAATATATGGATTTTGAAGTATGTGTAGGAAGAGGGCTTGGTCTTGTAATTTAATTTGTGCTTAGATGCAGTGGTTTCTTTCTTTTTTTAACTTTTATTTTAAGTTCAGGGGTACAGGCGCAGGCTTATTACATAGATAAATGTGTGTCATGGGGTTGGTTGTACGGATTATTTTATCATCCTCTTAAGCCCAGTACCCATTAGTTATTTTTCCTGATCCTGTCCTTTCTCCCACCCTCTACCGTCTGGTAGACCCCAGTGTGTATTGTTCCCTTCTAGGTGTCCATGTGTTCTCAACTGTAAGTGAGAACATGCAGTATCTATTTTTCTGTCCCTGCATTAGTTTACTAAGAATAATGGCCTCTATCCCCATCCATGTCTCTGAAAAGGATACAATCTGTTTTTTTTTTTTTTTTTTAGGCTGCATAGTATTCGATGGTGTATACGTACCACATTGTTTTTTCATCTTGTCTATCATTGATGGACATTTAGGTTGATTCCATGTCCATAATATTGGTAGTAGTGCTGCAATGAACATACTCACTCATGTATTTTTAAAATACTATTGTTTGTATTTCTTTAACTAGAGACCCAGTAATGAGATTGCTGGGTCAAATGGTACTTCTCTCTTTAGGTCTTTGAGAAATTGCCACACTGTCTTCCACAATGATTGAATTAATTTACACTCCCAGCAACAGCATGTAAATGTCCTTTTTTCCACAACCTCACAAGAATCTGATATTTTTTGATTTTTTGATTATAACCATTCTGATTGGTGTGAGATGGTATCTCATTGTGGTTTTGATTTGGATTTCTCTAATGATTAGTGATGTTGAGCTTTTTTGTATGATTATTGGCTGCATGTACGTCCTCTTTTGAGAAATGTCTGTTTATGTCTTTTGTTTGTTTCTTGACAGGATTGTTTTTTCTTATACATTTGTTTAAGTTCCTTGTAGACTCTGGATGTTAAACCTCTATCAGATACACAGTTTGCAAAAATTTTCTCCCATTCTCTAGATTATCTGCTTACTCTGTTGACAGTTTACTTTGCTCTTTAGTTTAATTAGATTTCATTGGTCAACTTTTGCTTTTGTTGCAATTGCTTCTGGCATTTTTATCTTAAACTCTTTGCCCATGCCTATGGCCCGAGTGGTGTTGCTTAGATTATCTTCCAGTATTTTTATAGTTTTGGGTTTTACAATTAAGTATTTAATTCATCTCGAGTTAATTTTTGTATATGGTTTATGGAAGGGATCTAGTTTTCATTTCTACACGTGGCTAGCCAGTTATCTCAGCATGATTTATTGAATATTGAATTGGATTTCTTTCTCCATTGCTTGCTTTTGTTAGGTTTGTTGAAGATCAGATGGTTATAGATGTGCGGCCTTATTTCTAGGCTCTCTATTATTTTCCATTGGTCTACGTGTCTGTTTTTGTACCAGTGTCATTCTGTTTTAGTAACTGTAGCCCCATAGCATGGTTTGAATCAGGTAGTGTGATGCCTCCAGCTTTATTCTTTTTGCTTAGGATTGCCTTGGCTGTTTGGGCTGTATGAATTTTAAAACTGTTTATTCTAGTTCTGTGAAGAATCTCAATGGTAATTTAATGGGAATAGCACTGAGTCTATAAATTGCTTTGGGCAGTCTGGCCATTTTCACAATATTGATTCTTCCTATCCATGAGCATGAAATGTTTTACCATTTTGTGTGTGTGTAATCTCTGATTTCTTTCAGCAGTGATTTATAATTTTCATAGTAGAAATCTTTCACCTCCATGGTTAACTGTTTTCTTAGGTATTTTATTCTTTTTGTGAAAATTGTGAATGGGATTGCCTTCCTGATTTGGTCCTTGTTTCGGCTATTGCTGGTGTATAGGAATTCTAGTAATTTTTGCACATTGATTTTGTATCCTCCAAGTTTGCTGAAGTTTATCAGCTGGAGGGACTCTTGGGCCAAGACTATGGAGTTTTCTATAGAATTATATCATCTACAAATAGAGATAGTTTGACTTCCTCTCTTCCTCTTTGGATGTCCTTTATTTCTTTCTCTTGGCTGACTACCCTGGCCAGGACTTCCAATACTATTTTGAATAGGAGTGGTGAGAGAAGGCATCTGGTCTTGTGCTGGTTTTCTAAGGGAATGTTTCTGGCTTTTTCCCATTCAGTATGATGTTGGCTATAGGTTTGTCACTCATGACTCATTATTTTCAGGTATGTTCATTCATACCTTGTTTACTGAGAGTTTTTAACATGAATTGATGTTGAATTTTAACAAAAGCCTTTTCAGATGCAGTGATTTCAAGCAAGGATAGCATCATTCTCATGAAAGTTATATAGAAAAAAAAATGGAAACCTATTTTTTATGTTTTAATTACACAGGTATGCAAATAAAATGTCAGGATCAGGTTTGGAAAAATAATCCTTTTACAACAAAAGGGATATTTCTATATAAAGAATTGTCTCACTTAAAATGCCAAATGCTCTCCTATTGAGAAACACCAATACACAATAGACTTTTTAAGTTTAACAATATTGAATCAAGCAAATGACAGTGGCTAGAAGAAAACATAAAGCATCTCCAGGGAGATGCTATACATGAAAAACTGTCATACTATTAGAAATAATGGGAAAAAGTTGGAAGTTCTCTGAGACCGTAGATACAATATGTTGTGGAACTGCTTGGAAAGTAAAACAAAAGAAAGTTGAAGGCTCATGACTTGTTCTATAATGCAATTTTTCCCCTGCAGAGCGGGGATATCAAGTGACCCTGTAGACTGTAAAACTTTACAAACGATGATTCCTAAATAATGTACATTAGAGAAAAGAATGCTTATATTTAGAATAGAAAAACTTTATTATTTGAAAGGTTATCTGAAGTAATGTAGTTTACATTTAGAAGTCTTACATTAAAAAAATGGATTTTTGACACTTTTTTGGATGATGATCTAAAAAGTCTATTTAAGGCCTTGCTGCATCCCTCAGACTCATAGAATTTTACTGTTGAAATTTCCCAGAAAAAAAACCTCTTAGTTCTCTTACACCTAAAGCAAGAAGAAATGTATTAGCTTTAACAGCTATAGTAGAGAATACAAGTAGAGTGAGAACATAGATGTAATTAATCAAGGGCTTTTAGGTGGGTTATCTCAGAGTTTCTTATGTTTTCCTTATCTGTCACTACTGCATAGTCACTTATAGATTCAGATTTGTGCAGTCTTGCAGAGAACAAACTGATAAGGATCTTGAACCAAATCTCTTGTTGGAAAACATGATGATCTATTTACCAACTTGGTGAATTATTTATTATTATTTTTTTTTAATCAGGACACTTTTAAAGTTTTGTAAAACTTGAAACTGACATTCTGACATTCAAGTAAACCAGTATCTCTCAGCCACCAAGATAGTTTAACACTGTAATGGGGTTGCTTTTCTAATCAGTGAATAACATATCAGGACTGACTAGGTCTGCTCATAACTTACACCTTAGAAAATATCAGAAAAAGATAGCATTCCCTTTAATCTTGGAGAGTAAGAAGAAATAGAAGTTGGGCTTCTTCGCATCAAAATAAAGCCAGGGAATGTTAAACTAGTTAGGAAGTTTCAGAGATAAAAGACAATAGGTAACATTTATCTTCCATTTATTTTACAAGACAAAATCCATTTGTCTATGAAGCTTAATCTCTGAAAAATGTATGTTACCTAGTGATAATGTTTAAGAAGGGTGGCATGTAAAATTCCCTTTTAAGGACAAATTGAGAAATAAAGAACATTTTTATTACTCCTACTTCAATATTAAGGGAGAAATGTATTTTTATAAACCAATATCATTGATTTTATGGGCAAAACTTATTTCTAAGAAAGGAACATTAGCTTTTAATTTATAGTGCTGACTTAAATTTTGCACTTAAAATGATTTATTTGATTTTTCATTCTTAATTTGTAAGGACAGCATATTATTTTATAACATGATACGTCATTCATTTTAATGACTGAATAAAGAAATTTAATGACCTTTCTAATGGAGAAGTCACTCTGTTTTTCTGATGCCGTAATGGTGGCAAGTGGGATTTAGTGTGTTAAAGACAAGCATATGATTCCAATAATTAATCCTTCCACCATTTCTTCCCTAATTTTGGATTAAAATATCATATATTGGAAGAGAATTTCAAACAGTTTTTCTAATACTGCTTACCTTTGCACAGCACAAAACACACAACTGAATGCTGTGTAGACTCATGGAATTTAAGTGCCTTTTCAGGTTAAAACCTCATGCTAAAGATACGGATGAAGAAAAGAATGCATCAAAAAATTAAAAACAAAAATAAAAAATGTTTTCTTTTCTATTGCTTTCTAGAAATCATATGTGTAGATTTCCTTCATATTTTGAGGTGAATTTTAACAGTTAATATTTTTTTTTCCTTATACATAATCTTTGTCTCAACCATAATTGTTTATGAAAAGACATATATCTATAGTATGTTCTGGTTAAGTCAGAGAGCCTTACAAAGAATGTTCTTTGTAGCCCACGGATTACATCTACAGTAATAAAATGTCACTCTCAAAATAAATTTCAAAAAACCACTGAGGTATAAATACAACAAAAGTCAAATTTACAAGAGCACCAAAAATCAAAGCTGTACACTTGGTGGTGTACAAGACGCTATTTTGCTCAGGAAATGCCAGTCCATACCTGTTTCCAGTATTTCTCGATGGATTTTACACTTCAGGTCTCAACATTACTCATGAGTCTTCCACTTTAAAATTCTAAACTTATTGAGAGACAAAAGTATAGAACAAGTATTGATAAAAGTAATAGTTTTAGAATTGATAAATGAGGACTAGAGGATTTGGCTTACATGTAATTATGACCACAATATACTATTCAGTAACTCTCTCAATATTTAAATGATTCCTTTCACATTCATGCTTGCCCCTTGCAAGGAGTAGAGTCTTCCACTCTTAATTTTCATTGTGGTCGAAGAGTACACATCATTGCCTGATTTCTATGGCAACAGAAAGAGGATGCAAAAAGTGCTCACTATAAACAACTAGCTAGAAAAACATTTATTGTGGTTATAAGGGAGACCTTAATTGTAAAAAATTGACGATGCCATATTGGGTCATAGAGTAAAATACAGTAATTTGTATAAAATATTTACTGCATTTTAATTATGGACCAGCCTCTGTTTTATGTGCTAGAGAAGTAGCAATAAACTAGACAAACAAATACCTACACTCATCCAGTTTATTTTCTAATGATTCAATGATTATCAAATAAGAGAAATAGAAAATCCGAGCATAGCAACTGGCAAACAGAAAAACTTGAGATTTCATATGGATCTCATCAAGTAGAAGTTGAAATTTTTGCTGAAATAAAAGCTCTTTTTTTTTTATTATTATACTTTAAGTTCTAGGGTACATGTGCATAACGTGCAGGTTTGTTACATATGTATACTTGTGCCATGTTGCTGTGCTGCACCTTATACCTGATGTAAAAGCTCTTTTTGAGAAAATAATCTTTGAGTTAAAGTGTTTAAGAAAGATTTTAAGCCCCGTTGATATTTGAGACTATCAAGTACAAAGGCTCTGAAGAGGGAGCAAGTATGCTTCTAGAAATTAGGAGGAGGCAACTGTCCATGGAATAATGTGAAAGAATAGAATAGCAGAAGATGAGGTCAGATAAACAATGGAAACTAACGTATGCAGGAGTTAGAGGATAACAATAACTTTAATTTGCTTTTCTCAGTAAGAAAGAAAGCAACTAAAGAGTTGTGAGCATGAGAGCAATATGATCTAGTTTACATTTTAATAAAATCAATATAA
>NW_012116232.1:208143-209140 GCF_000951035.1 Colobus angolensis palliatus | reverse complement strand
TATATATATATATATGAATATACACGCATATATTTAAACTGAATGAGGAAGTTGCCACAGAGCAGGATGCAGGAAGAGCAGACATAGTTGGAGCTTACTGGAGGATAAAATAAATTTATCAGACACTGTTGTATGTTTTACATACACTGTTGTATGTTTTTAAGTGTATCAGAAAATTAAATTTTAGAAGCATACTAGACATTCATTGAAAAATGTCAAGTAAGGGGTCAGAGCAAGATGGCTGAATAGGAACAGCTCCAGTCTCCAGCTCCCAGTGCCAGCAACACAGAAGACAGGTGATTTCCGCATTTTCGACTGAGGTACTAGGTTCATCTCACTAAGGAGTGCCAGACAATCGGTGCTGGTCAGCTGCTGCAGCCTGACCAGCGAGAGCTGAAGCAGGGCGAGGCATCACCTCACCTGGGAAGCACAAGGGGGAAGGGAATCCCTTTTCCTAGCCAGGGGAACTGAGACTCACAACATCTGGAAAATTGGGTAACTCCCACCCCAATACTGCGCTGTACCAAGGGTCTTAGCAAACGGGCAGAGCAGGAGATAATATCCCACATCTGGCCAGGAGGGTAGCACGCCCGCCCATGGAGCCTCCCTCATTGCTAGCACAGCAGTCTGTGATCTAACTGTAAGGCAGCAGCGAGGCTGGGGGAGGGTCACCTGCCATTGCTGAGGCTTAAGTAGATAAACAAAGCCTCTGGGAAGCTCGAACTGGTTGGACCTCACAGAGCTCAAGGAGCCCTGCCTGTCTCTATAGACTCCACCTCTGCGGACAGGGCACAGCTAATCAACAACAACAACAACAACACAGCAGCAGAAACCTCTGCAGATTCAAACGACTCTGTCTGACAGCTTTGAAGAGAAGAGTGGCTCTCCCAACACGGAGGTTGAGATTTGAGAACAGACAGATTGCCTGCTTAAGTGGGTCCCTGACCCCTGAGTAGCCTAACTGGGAGACATCCCCCACTAGGGGCAGACCCACACC
>NW_012116232.1:206746-207836 GCF_000951035.1 Colobus angolensis palliatus | reverse complement strand
TCAAGTGAGCTTCATCCCTGGGATGCAAGGCTGGTTCAACATACACAAATCAATAAATGTAATCCAGCATATAAACAGAACCAAAGACAAAAACCGCTTGATTATCTCAATAGATACAGAAAGGGCCTTTGACAAAATTCAATAGCCCTTCATGCTAAAAACTCTCAATAAGTTTGGTATTGATGGAACATATCTCAAAATAATAAGAGCTATTTATGACAAACCCACAGCCAATATCACACTGAATGGGCAGAAACTGGAAAAATTCCCTTTGAAATCTGGCACAAGACAGGGATGCCCTCTCTCCCTACTCTTATTCAACATAGTGTTGGAAGTTCTGGCTAGGGCAATCAGGCAAGAGAAAGGAATCAAGGGTATTCAGTTGGGAAAATAAGAAGGCAAATTGTCCCTGTTCCTAGATGACATGATTGCATATTTAGAAAACCCCATCGTCTCAGCCCAAAATCTCCTTAAGCTGATAAGAAACTTCAACAAAGTCTCAGGATACGAAATTAATGTGCAAAAATCACAAGCATTCTTATACGCCAGTAACAGTCAAACAGAGAGCCAAATCATGAATGAACTTCCATTTAGAATTGCTTCAAAGAGAATAAAATACCTAGGAATCCAACTTACAAGGGATGTAAAGGACCTCTTCAAGGAGAACTACAAACCACTGCTCAGTGAAATAAAAGAGGACACAAAGAAATGGAAGAACATACCATGCTCATGGATAGGAAGAATCAATATCGTGAAAATGGCCATACTGCCAAGGTAATTTATAGATTCAATGCCATCCCCATTAAGCTAGCAATGACTGTCTTCACAGAATTGGAAAAAACTGCTATAAAGTTCATATGGAACCAAAAAAGAGCCCGCATTGCCAAGACAATCCTAAGTCAAAAGAACAAAGCTGGAGGAATCATGCTACCTGACTTCAAACTATACTACAAGGCTACAGTAACCAAAACAGCATAATACTGGTACCAAAACAGAGATATAGACCAATGGAATGGAAGAAAGTCCTCAGAAATAATGCCACACATCTACAGCCATCTGACAAACCTGAGAAAAACAAGAAATGGGGAAA
>NW_012116232.1:204186-205534 GCF_000951035.1 Colobus angolensis palliatus | reverse complement strand
GCATGTTCTCACTCATAGGTAGGAACTGAACAATGAGATCACTTGGACTCAGGAAGGGGAAAATCACACACTGGGGCATATCATGGGGGGGAGGGATTGCATTGGGAGTTATAGCTGATGTAAATGATGAGTTGATGGGTGCTGACGAGTTGATGGGTGCAGGACACCAACATGGCACAAGTATACATATGTAACAAACCTGCGCATTATGCACATGTACCCTAGAACTTAAAGTATAATAATAATAAAAAAATTGATCTATAGTTCTGAGAGTATATAATCCTGTTAGCCTAAAAAGAGATAAATAATTATAAATAAAATTATTGTGCTTCCTTGAAAAAAGAGAAAAAAAAAAGAAAAATGTCAAGTAGTCAGTTGAATATGTAAGTCTAGATTCCAAGACAGATGCCTGGTTTAGAAATATAAGTTTAGGGATTATCAGTACATACATGCTTATAAGTTATCAACTGACATAATTTAAGGCATAACTTAAGCAATTTATGGAATTTCTACAGATGTAAAGGTTGAGAGATTAAGAGCAGAATTCTTGGACCCTCTAGTATTAATAGAATTTACAGATGAAAACCACCCTGCAAAGAAGACTGAGAAAAAGCAACCAGAAAAACAAAAAAAAAAGAAAAGAAAAAAAAAAAGTTATGCAAATGCAGAGGCTTGGAAACCAAGCATAGAAAGCATTTTGTAAGAGAGTATTATGTTATGTTCAGTGCAGCTGATATTTTAAGCAGGATTTGAACTTCCCTATTTGATTTTGCAAATGAAAGTATTTGCTATGTGCAGTCTGGGAGAGCGGTAATGGTTACAAAAACAAAAGCCTGATTTCGGTAAGTTAAAAGTAAACAAGAACAAGGTAAGTCTCTAAGTCTGGTGCATACTCAAAACAATGGAGACTTCCCCTTACAATTTCCACTGCCACATTAACTAATAAAAGTGTTAGTAAAAATTAAATAAATAATAAAGGAAGGGTACTACTGAGATAGAAGAGGTAATCAAATGTACAGAAACTTAACCAGAAGCAGATATACTTAGTGAATTTGAACACAGATAAATAGAAAATATACAGACTAAATGTTATATTTCTCTAGAGACAAGAAAACGTATGAAATACTAGCAAGTAGCAAAAAAGAAAAGTGAGGCACAATGAAATATCTGTCCTATGTACAATTGGCATTCTGTATGGAAAGAAGACAGGATAGAAATAATTTATGAAGAGATAGAGCTAATAGCTTTCAAAAACTTTTAAATGATATTAGCTTGCAGATTCAAGTTCTATAATCTCTAAACAGAAGGGATACCAAGGAAAGAAAATAAAGGATGAAGGAGAGAGAGA
>NW_012116232.1:201713-204136 GCF_000951035.1 Colobus angolensis palliatus | reverse complement strand
AGAAAGAAAGAAAGAAAGAAAGAAAGAAAGAAAGAAAGAAAGAAAGAAAGAAAGAAAGAAAGAAAGAAAGAAAGAAAGGAAGGAAGGAAGAAAGAAAGAAAGAGGGAGGGAAGAAAGAGGGAGGGAGGGAAGGAGGGAGGGAGACAGGAAGGGAAGAAAAGAAAGAAGAAAGAAAGAGAAAGGAAGGAAGGAAGGAAAGAAGGAAGGAAACAATAAAATAGTCAAATCTATTTGATTTGACTAAAAACTAAATACAAAGAGAAAACTCTTAAAAAAACAGTCAGGGAAATTTTTGAATAAAGTAAGCCACACATAAAGAACATATACTCTGTTATTTCATTTACATAAAGTTCAAGGATAGATTAAATTGTGGCTTTTGAATTCAATAATGTCTACTGTTTGGGTAATAGAGCAATAGGACAGATCTCAACAGGATTTCAGGATTTTCTGGAATACATGTTCTGGGTTGCATTTCTGGTTGTAGTTAGTGATTATATACTTTATGAAGATTGATTTAGCTCCAACTTTATGTTTTATGTACTTATACATACTTATGTTTTGCTTCAACAAATTTTGTGAGACATGTTTATCAGTAGGCAGGGGGTAGCAAGTAGTGATATTAAGTTTCTCACTCTTTTCCTTATAACTCTCCTATCTTGTATTTTGCTGCCCTGGGAGGACCTGGTAATCTCAATATACACATTTGGGATAGTACTTCAAGTGCTGCAAGTAAGATCAGATTAAAAAAATATATATATTTTGGAGTTTCTACTAGTTTATCTGGCAAATGCAGCATGTAGGACTAGATGCGTTTGGTATTCCAAACAGGATGAAAAATTTGTGGACGTATCCAGCAATAGATAATACCTTTTAGAATTCAAGCAGGAAGAGTAGCTCATGGATCATCCATCTTGTAAAAGGCATAGTGATAACTGTAGTGATGGTAAGGAATGATCTAAACTTGTATATACAATAACAACTTTTGACAAATAAAAACATAGATGTAGTAGGTAGAATTCTAAGATGTCCTATTGATATTCCTGTCTGCCAGTATACATGCTTTGTATAACCACCTCCACTTGAGTATCAGTAGGCACTGTGAATTTGAAGGGATATTCACTCCTGTCTTGATTAGGTTATGTTATTTGATCAAGGTAATACGATCAACATCCTTATAATTGTGATGTATAACCCTCAGTCATATCACAGCAAGAAGATATTCTTTTTCTGGCCTTGAAAATATAAGCCCCCATGTTACGAAAAAACCTACGAATGGAGTCATGTAGCAAAGAATGAGGAAAGTCCTTGAACAACCGCTAGCAAGAAAATGTAGCCTTCAATACTACAACCATAGGAAACAGAATTTTCCATACATTTACTGAGCTTAGAAGAAGACCTCAAAATTCAGATAAAATTATAGCCTCAGCCAACATCTTGCTTTCAGACTGGCAAGAACCTGAGAACAGAGTTAAATAACCAAACTTTGAACCCACAAACACTGTGAGGTAATAAATCCTTATTTTATGCCATTGAGCTTGTGGTAATTTGTTTTTCACCAGAATAACATAAGTGAAGCATATGAAACTATTAATTTAAATGTGTTCTTGCATAAGTTCTCATGCAAATAAAATATTAACATCAGATATGTTGTGAAAGGTGAAGTTTTACGAAAAATCTCAGTTCATCAATTTGACTTATTACTCACATTCGAAAGTTTTTTTTCTTTTGCAACTTAACTTCACCATACCATAGTGGTATAAAAAAAAACTGTTTATGGACATATTACCATATACAGTATTAATAATGAACGTCTTACTATATGCAGCTATTTATAATAGTCAACAACTTATATGAGATGGACATGCATAAAATCTTTTTGCAATAGACAAAATTCATTCAGTGAGTTGTAGTCTTACAAAATAAGCTCAGGTGAGTTTGAATTAAATGAAATAAATGGCAGTTGCAAAGAACACAAAATGATAAAAATATCAAATAGAAACAGCACTAGAATCCATGAAGAAGCAGAAGACTCGCATTAGAAAAGGGTCATGAGAGTAAGTAAAGAACAGAATAGGAAGATAAAATATGGATAAAGTACTAAATAATGAAAGCATTAGGTCATGAGTAGATCAATTTACTACAGTTACTATTGAGGCATCAGATCTACTTTTGTATAACTAGAGCCTCTATAATACCCTGAACATTGTTCAAAATTCAAGCTTTCAAAAATTATATTTAAAGTTTCTTAAACATTTCTCATGCAGTCATTCAATAAATCCTTGGTATCTGTCACGTGTATAATTGGAATTCCATATGGAAAGAAGACAGGATAGAAATAATATATGAAGAGATAGAGCTAATAGCTTTCAAAAGCTTTTAAATTATATTAGCTTGCAGATTCAAGTTCTGTAATCTCTAAACAG
>NW_012116232.1:196868-201563 GCF_000951035.1 Colobus angolensis palliatus | reverse complement strand
AGGGAGGAAGGGAAGGAGGGAGGGAGGTGATGGAATTTGCTACTTGTAATCTGTTATAATGCAACTACAACAAACAAAAAATTGGACTGCAAAGGAAAAGGCAAAGTATGTGGTCAAACAATTAATATGACAAGTAACACAATGAATACTAATTACAAAAATTTAATATTCTTTGTTATAAATACAAATTTAACCAAGCATGCAAGTGTTTAAAATTTTTCAAATTAGCAAAGATATAAAATAATATAACATTATATTTGAGTAGGTACATGATTAGATGGGCATTTTCATAGTACTTTGGATAACAAATTAAGAGGTTAATAATTCAACATTTTTTAGCCAGGTGTGGTGGTGCATGCCTATAGTCCCATCCACTCAGGAGGCAGAGGCAGGAGAATTGTTTGAACCTGGGAGGCAGAGGTTGGCAGTGAGCTGAGACAGTGCCCCATTGCACTCCAACCTGGGCAACAGAGTGAGACTCCGTTTCAAAAAAAAAAAAAAAGTTCCACACTTTGAGCTATAAATTGTACATTCACAAATAGACACAATGTTTACACATTCAAAGTCTTCGCAGGCAGATCGGGTATTAATATGGGTAAGTAAAGTACCAGATATAAGAGTATACTGCAATGATGATAATTGCATTTATATAACCTGTCTAAATGATTTAAGATCAATTATAATAATATTTAGGAAATACTATCAATAAATACAGCCAAATAAAGGACTGACAAATTTTTGTTATCTGTAAAAGTAACGAAAACACTGAAAACACTTGTTAGAATCAATCAACTTTTTCAGATATCTGGGAATTAACCAAAGGTTTACAGCAATTCAAGGATTATTTATTCAAGGAAAATTCCTGAATCTTACTTTTCATAGAAAATCACAAATTATATATATGTATAAAAATTGTGTCTAATACACAGAAAAAAGGAGTAAATAGAAACTGTCTTTGAAGAAGCCCGGATGTTGAACTTACTAGACAAGGATTTAAATCAGTTGCCTTGATTATGTCCAAAAAGGAAAAATGAATTTTATCTAAAAATCTAAGGGAACCTATGAGAATGGTGCTTTACCAATAAGAAAATACCATGAGATACAGATATTATAGAAAAATAACCAGAATGAAATTCTATGGTTGAAACCTACAATAGGGGCAAGATGTCTGAATAGGAACAGCTCTGGTCTGCTGCTCCCAGCAAGACCAACGCACAAGGTGGGTGATTTCTGCATTTTCAACTGACGGAGTCTTGCTCTGTTGCCCAAATGGAGTGCATTTTCAAGGTGGGACTGATTAGACAGTGGATGCAGCCCGCAGAGGGCAAGTAGAAGCAGGGTTGGGGGTTGCCTCACTGGGTAAGTGCAAGGGTTCAGGGAACTCTCTTCCCTGGCCAAAGGAAGCCCTGAGGGACCATGCCATGAGAGATGGTGCTATTCGGCCCAGATACTATACCTTAGCAATGATCTTTGCAACCCGCAGACCAGGAGATTCCCTCAGGTGCCTACACCACCAGGGCCCTGGGTTTCAAGCACAAAATGGGGCAGCCATTTGGGCAGATACTGTGCTAGCTGCAAGAGGTTTTTTTGTTTGTTTGTTTTGTTTGTTTGTTTGCTTTTTTGCTTTCAGACCCCAGTGGCACCTGGAATGCCAGGGATACAGAACCATACATTCCCCTGGAAAGGGGGCTAAATCCAGGGAGTAGAGTGGTCTTGCTCAGCAGATCCCAACCCTACGGAGACAGTAAGCTAAGATCCACTGGCTTGAAATTGTGGCTGCCAGCACAGCAGTCTGAAGTTGATCTGAGACACTTGAGCTTGGTAGGGGGAGGGGCATCCACCATTACTGGGGCTTGAGTAGGTGGATTTTCCCTCATAGTGTGAAAAATGCCTCTAGGAAGTTCGAACTGGGCAGAGCCCACCGCAGCTCAGCAAAGCCACTGCAGTCAGACTTCCTCTCTAAATTCCTCCTCTCTGGGCAGGGAATCTTGGAAAGAAAGGCAACTGCCCCACTCAGGGTCTTTTAGATAAAACTCCCATCTCCCAGGGACAGAGCACCTGGGGAAAGGGGTGGCTGTGGGTGCAGCTTCAGCAGACTTAAACATTCCTGCCTGCTGGCTCTAAAAAGAGCAGCGGATCTCCCAGCAGCGGATCTCCCACCTCCAGCTCTGCTAAGGGACAGACTGCCTCCTCAAGTGGATCCCTGGCCCCTGTGCCTCCTCACAGGGAGACACCTCTCAGCAGGGGTCGACAGACACCTTGTACAGGAGAACTCCAGCTGGCATCTGGCAAGTGCCCGTCTGGGATGAAGCATCCAGAAAAAGGAGCAGGCAGCAATTTTTACTGTTCTGCAGGCTCCACTGGTGATAACCAGGCAAACACGGTCTGGAGTTGACCTCCAGCGAACTCCAGCAGACCTGTAGAAGATGGGCCTGACTGCTAGAAGGAAAACTAACAAACAGAAAGCAAAAGGATCAACATAAACAAAGAGGACAACCACCCGAAAATCCATCCAAAGATCCTCAACATCAAAAACCAAAGGTAGGTAAATCCATGAATATGAGGGAAAAGCCAGCACAAAAATGCTGAACATTCCAAAAACCAGAATGCCTCTTCTCCTCCAAAGAATTACAACTCTATCCCCAGCAAAGGAACAAAACTGGATGGAGAATGAGTTTGACAAATTGACAGAAGCGGGCTTCAGAAAGTGGGTAATAACAAACTCCTCCCAGCTAAAGGAGCATGTTCTAACACAATGTAAGAAAACTAAGAAAGTTGAAATAAGGTTACAGGAACTGCTAAGTAGAATAACAAGTTTAAAGAAGAACATAAATGAACTGATGGAGCTGAAAACCACAGCACAAGAACTACCTGAAGCATACAGAAGTATCAATAGCTGAATCAATCAAGTGGAAGAAAGGATATCAAAGATTGAAGATCAACTTAATGTAATAAAGTGTAAAGGTAAGATCAGAGGAAAAAGAATGACAAGGAATGAACAAAGCCTCCAGGAAATATGGGACTATGTGAAAACACCAAACCTATAGTTGATTGGTATACCTGAAAGTGATGGAGAGAATGGAACCAAGTTGGAAAACACATTTCAGTATATTATCCAGGAGAGCTTCCCCAACTTAGCAAGAGAGGCCAACATACAAATTCAGGACATATAGAGAACACCACAAAGATATTCCTCAAGAAGAGCAACCCCAAGACACATAATCGTCAGATTCACCAAGGTTGAAATGAAGGAAAAAATGTTAAGGGCAGCCAGAGAAAAAAGTTGGGATACCCACAAAGGGAAGTCCATTAGACTAACAGAGGATCTCTCTGCAGAAACCCTACAAGCCAGAAGAGAGTGAGGGCAAATTTTCAACATTCTTAAAGACAAGAATCTTCAACCCAGAATTTTATATCCAGCCAAACTTAGACTCATAAGTGAAAAAGAAATTAAATCCTTCACAAAGAAGCAAATGCTGAGGGATTTTGTCACCAGCAGGCCTGCCTTACAAGAGCTCCTGAAGGAAGTACCAGATAGGTAAAGGAAAAACCAGTACCAGCTACTGCAAAAACACCAAAATGCAAAGACCATCAACATTACGAAGAAACTGCATCAACTAACAGCAAAACATAACGAGCTAACATCATAACTACAGTATCAAATTCACACATAATATTAACCTTCAGTGGAAACAAGCTCAATGCCCCAATTAGAAGACACAGACTGGCAAATTGGATAAAAAGTCAAGACCAATTGGTGTGCTGTGTTCAGGAGAACTGAATCTCATGTGCAATGACACACATAGGCTCAAAATAAGGAATGGAGGAAGATTTACAAAGCAAATAGAAAGCAAAAATAAAAAATAAAAAATAAAAAACCCAGCAGAGGCTGCAATTGTAGTCTCTGATTAAACAGACTTTAAACAAACAAACAAACAAACAAACAAACAAAAAACAAAGAAGGGCATTACATAATGGTAAAAGGATCAATGCAAGTAGAAGAGCAAGATATCTAAATATATATGCACCCAATACAGGAGCAGCCATATTCATAAAGCAAGTTCTTAGAGACCTACAAAGAGAGTTAGACTCCCATACAATAATAGTGGAAGACTTTAATATCCCACTGTCAATATTAAACGGAACAATGAGACAGAAAATTAACAAAGACATTCAGGACTTGAAATGAGCTTAAGACCAAACAGATCTGATAGACATCTACAGAACTCTCCACCCCAAATCAACAGAATATACATTATTCTCAGCACCAAATCACACTTATTCTAAAATTGATCACATAATTTCAAGTAAAACTTCCTCAGCAAATGTGAATGAATGGAAATCATAACAAACAATCTCTTAGACCACAGTATAATAAAATTAGAACTCAGAATTAAGAAACTCACTCAAAATCACACATCTACATGGAAACTGAATAACCTGCTCCTGAATGACAACTGGGTAACCAGTAAAATTAAGGCAGAAATAAATAAGTTCTTTGAAACCAATGAGAACAAAAACACAATGTACCAGTATCTCTGGGAAGAAGCTAAAGCAATCTTTAGAGGGAAATGTATAGCACTGCATGCCCACAGGAAAAGTGGGAAAGATATAAAATTGACACACTAATATCACAATTAAAAGAACTAGAGAAGCAAGAGCAAACAAATTCAAAAGCTAGCAGAAGACAAGAAA
>NW_012116232.1:190545-196505 GCF_000951035.1 Colobus angolensis palliatus | reverse complement strand
AAGTTCTGAAATGGAGGTAGTAATAAATAGCCTACCAACCAAAACAAACAAACAAAAAAAAGCCCAGGAGCAGACAGATTCATAGTCAAATTCTACCACGGGTACAAAGAGGACCTGGTACCATTCCTTCTGAAACTATTCCGAACAATAGAAAAAGAGGGAATCCTCCTTAACTCATTTGATGAGGCCAGCATCATCTTGATAGCAATACCTGGTAGAGACACAACATAAAAAAAATTCAGACCAATACCCCTGATAAATATTGATGTGAAAATTCTCAATAAAATACTGGTAAATCAAATCCAGCAGCACATCAAAAAGCTTATCAAGCTCAATCAAATCAACTTCGTCCCTGGGATGCAAGGCTGGTTCAACATACGCAAATCTATAAACGTAATCAATCACATAAACAGAAGCCATGTCAAAAACCACATGATTATCTCAATAGATGCAGAAAAGGCCTTCAATAAAATTCAACACCCCTTCATGCTAAAAACACTAAATAAACTAGGTATTGATATAACATATCTCAAAATAATAAGAGCTGTTTGTGACAAACCCACAGCCAATATCATACTGAATGGGTAAAAACTTGAAGTGTTCCCTTTGAAAACTGGCACAAGACAGGAATGCCCTCTCTCACCACTCATATTCAACATAGTGTTGGAAGTTCTGGCCAGGGCAATCACGCAGAAGAAAGAAATAAAGGGTATTCAATTAGGAAAAGAGGAAGTCAAGTTGTCCCTGTTTGCAGATGACATGATTGTATGTTTAGAAAACTCCATCATCTCAGTCCCAAAACTCCTTAAGCTGATAAGCAACTTCAGCAAAGTCTCAGGATCCAAAATCAGTGTGCAAAAACCACAAGCTTTCCTATACACCAATAATAGACAAACAGAGAGCCAAGTCATGACTAAACTCCCATTCACAATTGCTAGAAAGAGAATAAAATACCCAGGAATTTAACTTACAAGGGATGTGAAGGACCTACTCAAGGAGAACTACAAACTACCCACTGCTCAAGGAAATAAGAGAGGACACAAACAAATGGAATAACATTCCATGTTCATGGATAGGAAGAATTAATATTGTGAAAATGGCCATACTGTCCAAAGTCATTTATAGATTTAATGCTATTCCCATCAAGCTACCACTGACTTTCTTCACAGAACTAGAAAAAAACTACTTTAAATTTCCTACAGAATTATAAAAGAGCCTATATCTCCAAGACAATCCAAAGCAAAAAGAACAAAGCTGAAGGCATCACGCTACCTGATTTCAAACTATACTACAAGGCTACAATAACCAAAACAGCATGGTACTTGTACCAAAACAGATATATAGACCAATGGAACTGAACAGAGACCTCAGAAATAACACCACACATCTACAGCCATCTGATCTTTGACAAACCTGTCAAAAACAAGCAGTGAGGAAAGGATTCCCTATTTAATAAGCGGTGCTGGAAAAACTGGCTAGCTACATGCAGAAAACTGAAACTGGACCTCTTCCTTAAAATGTATACAGAAATTAACTCAAGATGGATTAAGGATTTAAATGTAAGACCTAAAACCATAAAAACCCTGGAAGAAAACCTAGGCAATATCATTCAGAACATAGACATGAGCAAAGACTTCACGACTAAAACACCGAAACAATGGTAACTAAAGCCAAAATTGACAAATGGGATGTAATTAAATTAAAGAGCTTCTCCACAGTGAATGAAACTATCATCAGAGTGAACCAGCAGCCTACAGAATAGGAAAACATTTTTGCAATCTATCTATCTGACAAAGGGCTAGTATCCAGAATCTACAAGGAAGTTAAATAAATTTACAAGAATAAAACAAACAACTCTATCAAAAAGTGGGCAAAGGATATGAACAGCCACTTTTCAAAATAAGACATTTATGCAGTCAACAAACATGAAAAACAGCTCATCAACACTGGTCGTTAGAGAAATGCAAATCAAAACCGCAATGAGATACCATATCATGCATTTAGAATGGCAATCATTAAAAAATCGGGAAACACCAGACGCTGGAGAGGATGTGCAGAAATATGAACGCTTTTACACTGTTGGGAGTGTAAATTAGTTCAACCATTGTGGAAGAGAGTGTGGTAATTCCTCAAGGATCTAGAACTAGAAATACCCTTTGACACAGTCATCCCATGACTGCGCATATACCCAAAGGATTATAAATCATTCTAGTAGAAATACACATGCACATGTGTGTTTATTGCAGCACTATTCACAATAGCAAAGACTTGGAACCAACAGAAATGCCCACCAAATGATAGACTCAATAAAGAAAATGTGGCATATATACACCATCAAATACTATCCAGCCATAAAAAAGAATGAGTTCATGTCTTTTGCAGGGACATGGATGAAGCTGGAAACCAACATTCTCAGCAAACTAACACAGGAACAGAAAACCAAACACTGCATGTTCTCACTCATAATTGGGAGCTGAACAATGAGAACACATGGTCACAGGGAGGGGAACATCACACATCAGGGCCTGTCAGAATGTGGGGGGCAAAGGGAGGGATAGCATTAGGAGAAATACCCAATGTGGATGATGGGTTGATGAGTGCAGCAAATCACCATGGCACATGTATACCTGTGTAACAAACCTTCATGTTCTGCACATGTTTCCCAGAACTTAAAGTATAATAAAAAATGAAAATGAAAAAAATAAATTTACAGTGACTAAAATGTAAAATAAATAATTTACTAGTGGTCTCAACAGCAGATATGAGCAAGCAAAATGAGAAGCAAATTTAAGGAAAGGTCAATGGAGATTATCTAGTCCAAAGAGAAAAAACAAAGAACAACAACAAAATGAATAAAGCCACCAGAAACCTGCGAAAAACAGCAAGTGTATCTATTCGTGCCTAATGGGTGTTACAGAAAGAGAGACAAAAGAATGGAACAGAAAAAATAAATTTAAAAAAATCATTAAAAATGTTCAAAATTTGGTGAAAAATATTATTCTACATATATAAAAAGCTCAATGTACTAGTGCTTGGATAAACCCACAGAGACTCACACCTAGACACATTATAATTAAACTCTCCAATGATAGGACATAGCGAGAATATTGAAAGCATGAAAAGAGACATGACACAGTACGCTTATAGAATTCTCCATAAAATTAAGTTGATTTCTCACCAAAAATTATAGAAGCTAGAGAAATGTGGGTGACATATTCAAAATGTGGAGATAAAGAAGAAACTCTGTAAGCCAAGAATTCTACATCCAGTAAAATAATACTTTAAAAACAATAACTGAGCAAATTAGCAGTTATTAAACCTAGTACAAAAGGATTCTACAGAATATTTCCCAATGTCTTGAATAAATACACTTATAAATGCAACTATATATTTAGATACAAAGGATAGCTAAATAACTGTTATCTGTAATTTTTTTCTACTTCTGATTTAAAAGACAACTGTGTGAATAATCATCAGAAATGTGTGTTTATGAGAAGACAATGCATAAATATGTAATACATATTAAAATAAAATAACAAAGGAGAGGAGCAGAAATTGAGTTTTATTGGAATAAAGTTGCTTTTGTGCTGTTGAAATTTAGTTGCTATTAATCTGCAAAAGATTTTATTAATATAAACAATCTCTGAGAACAAAATGCAGAAACATATTGTATAAGAAATGACAGTGGTAAAACAATATGTTAGAAAATATTTATTTCAGCAAAACAAAGACAGTAATGGATGATAGAGAAAAAATATATAAAACATTCAAAGTAAATGAAATTGCAGACTTAAGTTTTACCTTAGTCTGGTAAATATTAATACATACAACAATGCAATTAAAAAGCAGAAATTGGAGACCAAGATGGGTGAATCACCTGAGGCCAGGAGTTCAAGACCAGCCAGTCCAACCTAGCAAAACTCTGTCTCTACTAAAAATTTAAAAAAAAAAAAAAAAGTTAGCAGGCCATGGTGGCCTGTAGTCCCAGCTACTCCAGGGATTATGGCACAAGAATCACTTGAACCTGAGACGTGGAGGTTGCAGTGACCCTGAGATTGCACCACTGCACTCCAGTCCAGGTGACAGAGCAAGACTGTATCAAAAAAGGAAAAAAAAAAAAGCAAGGGAGGGATTGGCATATCACCCAAAAACAGAATAGATATTTCTCACAAGCCCATATGGAACATTTTGGAATACAATGTTAGACTGTAAAACAAATCTCAACACAGTTTAAAGTATTTAAGTTATATAACTCATGTTCTCTGAACACAGTGGTATGAAAATGTGAATTAATAACCAAATAAATATTGGGAAACTAGTGCAATGTGAACATTAAACAACAGATTCATAAATAACCAAGGGGACAAGGAAAGAAAGCTATCTGGAAATTTCAGATAATAAGAAAAATTTTAAAATACTTGAAGATGAATGAAAACAAAAGCACAATTTATCAAAATTTATAAGATGCAGTTAAACCAGCACCTACAGAATAATTTATAGTTGTAAACTTTTATATTAAGGAAAGGAATTTTCTGAAATGGATAACCTATCTTTCACATTAAGAAACTAAAAAATTAAAAGAGCAAATTAAATCCATTAAAGCAAAAGGAAAATGTTAGAGCAAAACTTTACATTAATTCGAGAACAGAAGTAAAAATGAATAGCAACTAAAACAAACATTATTTCTGAGAATAAACCAACATATTAATATAATTGACAAGCCAGCAAAAAAGAGAAATTACATAATTTCTTAAATTCAAGAATAAAAGACATTACAGAAATAAAATATATGACTGACCATACAGAAATTAAAAATAATTCTTAGGCAATACTTTTGTCGTTAGTTTTCATTTTTTATTATTAATATTAGGGAACAAATTTGTATGGACAATTCTACATAAACCAATCAGATAACGTAGATGAAGTAGACAAATTATTACAAAAACACAAACTATCAAAACTGAAGCAAAAAACAGAATAGATAGAAAATATGAGAAGAATCACAGAAAGTACAAAGATTGAGTTAATAATTAAAATACTTCCCTAAAAATTCGAAGACCAGATAGCTTCTCTGGTGAATTCTACAAAACATTTAATAATATATAATACCAATGCTTATCAAACTCTTTCAAAAATAATGAGAAGTAACTCATCCCAATTACAATATTATCCTGTTACTAAAATCTGATAAAGAGTATACAAATATATATATATACATATATATATATATCCCATTATTACTTGTAAATAGAAACCCTCAAATCCTCAAACTTGCAAACTAATTATAGCAACACATTAAAGAGTTATTTAGCATGACTCAAAAGATCATTCCTGAATTTCCAGATTGGCTCAACATATTAAAAAAAAATCAGTGAAATATATCATATTAATAGATTAAATGACAGAAACCATATTATGATTTCGATAGGTGAGGAAAAAGCATTTGACAAAATCTACCAATTTATGATTTTAAAAAAATGCATCACATTTAGTGTGTAAGAGACTATCCTTAACCTATTACAGGTCATCTGCAAAACAAAATCCATACCTAACATCTTAATTAATGATACTCTGACTGTCCCTATGGGAAAGAAAGTGAGAAAGAGATCAGGGATCAAAATTTATGCATTACATTTTCTATACCATTACTTTCAATAGTGAAAATTAGGAGCAACCTGAATATCACTGAAGTTATAAAATGTTAAGTTAGTGCATATCCACGTGGAGAAATAGTAAAACAGATTTTAATCATATTTTGGTGAAAATATTTTTATCATGTTTACAATATGATACTAAATTGAAAACAATGTATATATGATTCAACAATATTATATTCACATTTGCATAAAAAACAAGTATGTGCACATGTGCATGATAAAAACGGAATACATTAAAATGTTAAAGGAGGGGGGCGGAGCAAGATGGCCGAATAGGAACAGCTCCAGTCTCCAACTCCCAGC
>NW_012116232.1:173419-184020 GCF_000951035.1 Colobus angolensis palliatus | reverse complement strand
TGGCACAAGTATACATATGTAACAAACCTGCACGTTATGCACATGTACCCTAGAACTTAAAGTATAATAAAAAAAAAAAAATTTGAATTAAAAAACTAAAAGATCAGAGTAAATTTAGATATTTACCGTAAAAAAAAAAAATGTTAAAGGAATGATGATAATTTTATTTTTACCCATCTAGTCATAGAATCATTCATTAATGTTATTCAGGCATTGTACTGAACAACGGTCATTCTGAAGTGAACAAAATGTTTTCTTTGTTTTCAGGAATTAAATCGTAAATTAGTTATTAAAGTTATCTCTGTGTGTAAGTTTCTATAATAAATATCTGATAATTGTATAATCTGTAACAAAATTAAAATTTTAATAAGAATTCTTGCAATACTAGAAGCCCTTTTGTTTTGTTGTGATGTTTAGCAAATATTACTTGCGCAGTGACATTGCCAAAACACTGGGGTAATATGCATTCTCTTGGACATTTTTGGATTTGGGATGGCTTGAGAGCTACTGGTCACTGATACAGATGAAGGACTAAGATTGATTTGTGGAAGTTAGTGTTTTAGCTTTGCAGTTTTGACAATCATCGTGAGCAAGATAAGAGAAAAAAAAGGAGGTCTGGAACAAGAATAAATCCCTAATTGTGTGGGGAATAATAATATATTAAGAAAGTGAAGAGAATGACAGAGATAGCTTTGAAATCCTACCCACACATCCCCCAAAACATATCTTCCTGCTTAAACTGTCACACATATACTTCTATTATATAATGGAGATTTGGTATGAACTATCTCTCATTAGATTTCTTATTCTCTATACATCAACAAATGTTTATGATATATCCTCTGCAAGGCACTGGCTGCAGGGTCATATTCAAGGAGCTTATTTTTTTGGGAGGGAAGAACATAGAAAATACATATATAGAGATAAATATGGATTATATACCTAGAATGTATTTATACAAGATATACATGTATGAATGATAAATGAAATATGTCATGTGAAAACAATATTTTCAAAAGAATACATGTTAAGATAAGTAGGGAGCAGAGTAATGTTCTGTAAGTTCAGCTATATCTCAAGCGAGTGAGTGAGGATGGGGACAGGAAAATCCAGTCAAGAGTAACAGTAAATATAGATGCAAAGGCAGGAAATGTTCCTAATGTTTTAGAAAATAGTGAGTCTGGATAAGTCGAAGTTCTCATGAAATATTCTAGCAGGAGAAAAATTTGAAAGGATAGATTAGTTCTACTTTGTGAAGAACTTCTGGATTTTATTAAGGATTGATATACACACTCTTTATACTCTCAGTAGTATTATTATAACAGTGTTTTCCTAACCAGAAGAATGTGAAACTCTAGTGTTGACTAAAACTATTTTTATGAATATTTTAATATGTACAATTACAGCATTTAATGCTCAAAGCTTTTATGTTACATTATATAAAATTAGATATATTTGTTAAATAAGAATAACAATATACAAATATTCTAATTAACAGCATTCATTTAATATAAAGAATGATGTTGGGAAATCGCTGATGCTAACATAGCTGGTAATAAGTCTTTTACCACGGCTTCTTCTTATTTCTGGAGGCTGTTATGGCTCTATGACTGGTTACACCTCAATTCTACCATTTTTCTCCACCTGAACTATCACTAAACATTTGTTCCTATATAATTATGTACAAGATATTATTTTTCCTTCACTGTGACTGAATGCATCACACATGTATACTGTTTAACTCAATTCTTTCTTCATTAACTCAGGACAATTAAAGTAGCATGACCTAATGCTAAGACAATTGGCCACACAAAAACAAATACGGTCATTGAGATTTGTTTTTTCTGTGTTGTCTACAAGGCAATAGTACAGGTAATCTTGACCAGGCTTAAATTAACATTCTCTTCCATTTTATTACAATAATTAAAACATAACATTAAAAATTTCTGTAAACCTGGCAGATTTTCAACAATATGACTGTGGATCCCAATTCGAACAACTAAGGCTTTACACTTATGTATTTTTTATACTTATGTATTTTTATTTGTTTATTGTATTCTCTTAGCTTTCACTTGTTGCTAACTTGATTTTAAAAAAACAAATTTTATTGTATATATTTGAGATTTGCAACATGATGCTGTGGGATACATGCAGAGAGTAAAATTTTTTCTATAGTGAAGTAAATTAACATATTTATTATCTCACATAGTTACTTTTTTTGTGATAAGAAGAGCTAAAATATACTTATTTAATGCAAATTCCAAAATATTAGATCACTTTAATAAGTTATTTTGGACAATAAAATTGCCGAGAACATAGCGTAATATGTTCCCGAGAGCAAAAGACTCTAATTATGTTCTAATTTTTATAAATTAAGAAAAAATGTAAAAAGAAATGTTGATACATTTAGTATTATGCGTTTTGTAATTGAAACATTCAGAAAATATCAAAGTAGAGACACCCTGTATATAAAAAATGTAAGGAACTAAGAGTTGCAAGCAATGAAAATATATTTTTTTTTCTTTGCTAGATTCACTCTATTTCTGAAAAACCAGGTGAATATCTTCCTTTTAATCTAACAGCCAAATGTTAACTGACATAATCCCCTTTGCTCTTCTTATCTCCCTATAACAAACCTCAGAGAATTAATTCTGTTTTTATTAATTCCACCCCATACCTGAGTCTCCACTCCCCTGTAAGACAGATTTACATAGAGCCTCATCAACTTCCCCTCTTTTCTTCCCTTAAGTTCCTAAAATAGAATATTAGTGATCACTATAAAGAATTATGAAGAAATATAAAAGTAACAACAGAATCTACCATTCTGGAAACTGTTGGAGATTTCTATCACTCTGATGAACTCAGTAGCCCTGGTATCACTCTGTAATGAACACCACTTGTCCTGTTTGCCTGTACCCTTAGTTTTATTTATCAGGGAGAGACTTGGCAACACTCTTCCATGCTTCAATTTCTGACCACATGAAGAGGTTATCACACCCAGCTCTTCCTGGGTGAAAGCTTTATTAGGGGCCTGAAGAGACTTTGGTGTGGGCCTGTAAGAGATCACTCATCTCTGATGTGTAATGGTCCTGGAAAGACGCCTCAGCCGATACCTGGGACACCTTCTAATACTGTACCACACTACACATTTTGCAATGTTAAACCAGGCTAAAATTAATGTTAAGTGTAATTTGGTGGACTTAAGATCTAATTTACAGGTGATAATACAAATAAGCACTTCCAAGCCTTAATTTTCAAATGATTACTCTCCTGTGTTAGTTACTTAATACATATTCTGTGGGAACAAAAGCAGTGTTTTAAATATATATTCTGTAACATCTCTTAAATAGCGGATAAATTGTAAATTTTAAGTAATAACAATAACAAGCATAGTTAATATTTACAAGTTTAAAAATGAAATAAAATTACCCTGATGAATGTATTTCCAATTGTCTCTTTTACAACAATCTGTGAATCTCTACAATTCAACAGACTGAATAAAATAAGCAATATAATGTTGCTCTCTATACAACACACTTTCTCTATTGGATCTTCAATTTTATGTTCCATGTGAATGGCGTTAATAGGGGTTTTCAAACATTTTTGACAATTACAATTGGTCCTTAAACTCTTCTCATCAAAGTGTCACTAATACTCAAATTTGCATATAAATTCCTGTTCTCCATCATATACCATGTGAATGAAGAAAATAACTGTTTGCTTTTCCAGTCAGGCAAAAAGCACTTCAGGCAAACTGGATGTGTTATGTTGATAGGAAGATATAGAAGACAGCTGCTGGAGATGATGATCACTGTAAAAGCACCTCTGGGAAAGATTTGAAAATGTGTTTTCAAGGGTGACTATTCCCCATAGCTGAAACACCACCAGCCGTGGTAAGATGCACACATTGCAGCAAGCAGATTTTCTAAATTACCTTTTTATTGCATGCCTCTCCCATTAGCACAGCCACCTCTTTGTCGTTCACACCGATGTAACGATCACTTGTGAGGCATTTAAACCCTGGGCTTGGCTCCTGGTTGCCTCTTACTCTGTGGCAAGATTATTGATTGCAAATGCTTATTAAGCAAGCATGAGGCAATAAGCCACAAGAGCTGTTGATAATTCAAGAGGCAAAGCAAGTAATTATAGAGAGATCAGGAGGATTATTACATATGTGGCCTTGGTAAATATGACTGATTGCCAGTGCAGTGCTGTGATGACTGTTTGAATTTAAATGCATTATCATTGATTTTTTTTGTTTTTATTGCATTTTAAATTGACAGATTTTTAATGCAAATAGTTCATTCTACCCACTTGCCAGATCCTGTTACTGTAACTTGATGATTTACGGGCATGTGCAGTAGTTAGGTTTTCTACTGCTCAGTACAAAGCAAAGCTACTATCATACTCCTCTAAGTATGCTTTTTCTTTCATTATTTTCTAAGTGTAATACATATGGTGCATCAGAATTTCAGAGCATTTGGTTTTTGATCTATTGGCACTGTATTGCAACTTATAAAGGTGCCAGCTAAAATCATTAAGTAACATTAAGGTCCCTTAAACTCAGATATAACAATGTCTTCTTGTATTATTCTTTTGTAAGTTACATCTGTTAAAGAGACAAAAGTTAAATCTGTTAAGGAGACAAAATTTTCTAAGGGGAAAATATAATACAATTTTAAGGAAAACTGGATAATGTCAATAGTCTGAAATTTCAACTAATTAAAGTGAAAATATGCAATAATTTATTACTTTAAACAGTCAATATTGTGATTCCTTGAGACATTTTAGACTGGAGAAAAAGAAATATTGATTTTCTAAAATAGTAATCAATGACACTGAATAGAGAAGGATATATATGTGTTTTATTAGTGTTCATTTAGAGTAGAATTTTAATTCATTTAAAATATGCACTAGAGATTGGACTTATATTCAGAATCATGGAGATTGCTAGTTCTAAAAACAGAGATTCAAACTTCCAACTGCTCCATGGAACAGATGAAGAAACAGATGCCAGAAAATGTAAGAATCTTGGCTAAGGACATCTATCACATATAAGTTAAAACTGAAATAACAATAGTTACTATTATTATTATTATTCTTACTATGGCCAAGATTTATTGACTAAATGTCCTAAATAAGCTTTATATTATTCCAGACTAAAATAACTCTATAAAGCAAGTATTTTTATAATCTATTTGTACATAGAATAAAGTTGAGACCCAATCAGTCATTTGCCTGAGGACACATTACTCATAAAAGGCAGATCTAATACAATTAATAGCTAGGGACAAACTTATCACCTTTAATCTCAGCACTGTTGGTCTATGGTTATAGAATTGTCATTTTTTTTAACAATACACTTGTTTATCCTTTCATTCAAGAAATATTGAGTGATTACTATATAACACTATTCTAGGTTCTGTGGATAGAGTGGTAAAAAAATATGGATGAGATCTTTTTTTTTCTATTTAACCTACTTAAATAATCCCATAATACAATAAATAGAGTATAAAATGATAGAGTGATAATGCTATAAAGTTATAATACTATAGAACAAGCAAATAAAAAAATAACAGTAGTAAATTATAAAGAAAAAATGAGAGGAACCAATTTGGTAAGAAAAATCAAAAGCTCCAAGTTCAATGCATATTAAATTTGAGATTCTTATAACACATTCAAGAGAATATATAAATTTGGTGGTTGGTTATATTGGTCTAGAAATACACTATCCAATATGGCAACCACTAACCACATGTGGCTATTTAAATTTAAATAAATTTAAATTAAAAAATGCTAAAAATTTAGTATCTCATTTACACTAGCTGCATTTCAAGTGTTTAACAGACACACAGGGCTACTGGCTCTCCTATTGAACAGTGCAGAGATAGAACACTCCATCATTGCAAAAGTGTCAATCAGTGAACACTGCTTGAGTATTCGGAGAAAAGGTCACATTTGAATATAAAGGAATTTGGTGCTCAAAAGTTGACTCAATTATAAGTGTTTCACTTGAGCAAGTGATTAGTGGTACCAATTTCTGAAATGAGTAAATTAGTAAAAGGAATACGTTCATATGTACGTTGGTGACTGAAAGTTTCCTAAGTAGTATAAAAATAGGATAAAATACCTTATCATGGAAAGCATGTCGAAATTTGCAGTTAATAATATTAATACAAAATTTTCAATGTTATTTATTCTTCTTTACAAGAGAAACAAAATTGCTTCAGCTCTGAAATAGTGCATATATAAATATATAAATACACAAACACACACATATATATGCCTATTATACCTATCTATATTTCATATGTGTATATTTATATCTAATGATTTTGAAAGCCTATTGTGGAATTTTTTCAATGACATCATTTCTGATTCATATAATTCTATTCCTGGGTGTGCAAAATAACCTGGATACTAAAGATACAAATAAGCTTAAGCAACTTAATTCTATTCTGAGGGTATTGGTAGAATCAACTCATCCCTCTTTTACACATTTACCAGAACCTAAATTTATTCTGATAATTGTGATTACATAAAAGTTGAGTTTTAGCACCTTAATTATCCTGATAACTCCATTTTAGAATACAGTGTACTGCATAAGCAAAATCCACATGTATCATATATGCAGATTCATTCTTTGATTTTATGCATATTTCAAGATGTGTCTCACTTCTTCCTCCCAAATCACACATCTCTGCTATTAGCAAGTGCCAGCGTGAGATTCCAAGACTTTAGCATGCTTTATATATGCTTCCATATTTATTCTAAACTGTACTATTAAAAATATAAAAAGCAAATGAATAGAAAATAATCTCCTACTTCTATCATAAAATAAGCTTTAGTTCTCTTCGTTCTGTTACTTTTTACTTATTTCTAATTTTTTCCTACTTAATTTTGTTTCAAATAGTGCATCTACTACTATTATTTTAATAACGAAAATTACCTGAAATAGGGATGACTTCTTTTCTAAAATATTTTTTTTTTCTGAAATTGATAGCTATCCCTTTTGTGTACATGTGTTTATGTAACCAATAAATCTCCAAAGACAGTGCAAATAATATATGGCAAGGAAGCAAAGGTTATCTAAACAAATGAAGACAAGTTAGAAAAGGACATGACAAATTTATACAGAATATGAAAAAAGAATGAGCAAATTCTATTTGTAAATCAAATATTTGGTAATTTTGTTTTATTAATATGATTTTTCTGACTGAAAAATGTATTTTAATATAGAGATTTTCTTACCCAGAATTCTTTTCATTATTTGTAAATACTGATACATTTTAATTCATTGTTGAGAATTATATAGTAAGCCCCACAGCTTTTCTATGTAGGATATCTAGGAAGTCCAATTAAGTTTCAAGATAGATGGATATAATTTGTAATTCCTCTATTACATGTTCTTTAGGCATATAAAATGTGAGTCACTCTGCAAGTCAACACTGAATACAGGTATTTGTGTTTAAAGTACATCAGCAATGCTAATTATTAATAAATTCTATAATTACTCTTCCTAAAATTAGAAGACACAAAGCAAATCTAACCTTAATTGTTCTCAGATGTATTCCTGAAAAATCACTTTGATCTAAACAATCCAAGATGGTTTTCAAGGTCATTTGATATATTCTGAATAATTTTTATTTAAGTGATAGAACAGTTATGAATGTTCTTAAGTCTTTTGAACCTTTGAAAGCAATCAGGTTGCTAGTTCATACTCCACTTCACCTTTGGTTTAAGATCTGCGAGACATTCATATCTTTCCTTGGTGAGTTCTGGGTATGTTACCATACTTTTCAATTAAGCACTGAAGGATTCAGGTTTTTCTAGAAAATTTTATGTTCAAGTAATTTTCTCTTTTTTATGAATAAATCAGCCTGTTATGAATAAATCAACCAAAAATTACATAGATCGTTTATACAAACTTGTGAGAGGTGTATTAATTTAAGCCAAGAATTTCAGATTTTAATAAAATAACTCTGCCTATGCAGAGGCGTGTCTAATACACACTGTGGTAAAATGCTGTGTTTGGAGGTTAATGCCGATGATTCATCATTGACATTATATCAATGGTGTTGATTTAATAAATGGGATACAAGAATAAATTTAAATTTTTAGTTGAGATGAATATCTGAACATTTTTATTACTAATGTTTTGTCAGCTATTTTTTAAAATTTGAAAGTTTTGCACAAGAGCAATAGTTTTCCAATACAAGTGTTTGCTAAATTATTTAAACAGTCACTATACTGCACTTTTTTGCTACTAAATAGTTGTATTAATTTGCTGTTGATAAAAGAGCAAGACATTATTTGCCTCAACTTATAATCTAAAGGATACTGTTGAAAGTGATGCTGGTTATAAGTTAATATGCTCACAATTTTCAGTAATAAACCTGTAGGACAAGGAATGCTGTCCTCTTCACTTCCTAGATCTGAAGATTTGGAGATGATGATGATGATGAAGGTGATGGTGAAGGTTGATTGAAGCACAAATTGAAGAGTTATGCGATGCTTTAAGAATGCATATTTTTCTCTTTCCAAAGCAGACCAAGATTTTTACTTACAATCAAGTTTTTGTTATATTTTTTGCATATACTCATTTCCTTACATAAAGAGGAAAAATCTAGCCTTTATTTTGGATCTAGAAATGCAGCAATAAAATAATGTAATTAATATTCAAAATTGCAAAATTATTTCTGAAAATTTATCTGCATCTTTGCTTTTGCTGCATGCATGCCAATTTCTGCATCTTCCAGTGGAAGAATGACAATAATAGGTGGCAACCAAAAACTGTTTTACTAACAAAGCACAGTAATTCAACTATTCCTTTACAGAGTTTCTGGAAAACCAACTATTTGGGTAAATCTTAAAGGTTCCCCTTTTTTAACTACTAAAAAATGTTCATACTGTTTAGCATTAAAGAGTTGTACAGATTGTAAATATTTTCTCCCACTCTGTGGGTTTTCTGTTTACCCATATCAATATACAATTGATATGTATACATATTGTATGAATACTATTCAGCCATAAAAAGGAATGAATTAATGGCATTCACAGCAACCTGGTTGAAACTGGAGACTAATATTCTAAATGAAGTAACTGAGGAATGGAACACCTAACATTATATGTTCTCACTCATAAGTGGGAGCTAAGCTATGAGGATGCAAAGGCGTAAGAACAGTACAGTGGACTTTGGGGACTCCAGGAGAAAAGGTAGGAAGGGGGTGAGGGATAAAAGGCTACTAACCGTGTTCAGTGTATACTATTTGGATGATGGATGCACCAAAAATCTCACAAATCACCACTAAAGAAATTACTCATGTAACCAAATAACACCTGTTTCCCAAAAAGCTGTGGGAAAAAAATAATAATAATAAAAAAAATAAAATCATTAATTAATTTTTAAAAAGGAGTTGGTTGTTGGTAAATCTTACCACTTGAAATTAACATATCACACCATAAAGACATTCACTGTTTCAAGCATCCTTTTACACGTTTATTAGCTGCTGCTCCATCATCTTTGAATAACTTATATTTGACAAGGAACTTCAAAATTAGTTGACAAAAAATGATGTAAATGGCTATTTTTTGCTTCTGTTATATTGTACCATGCTATAATTTTATTCTGGATATTTAAAGTATATTTGTAAAAAGTGGAAATACTTACCAGTGGAAAGTATCTTAGTTACAGGGAGTTGAATCCACATGTGTCGGCAGCAACCTCACTGCTTGCCTCCTCAGAAGAAAGAATTCGACTGAGGTGCATAAGGCAGAAAAGAGACTGAGGCAAGTTTCAAAGCAGGAGTAGAAGCTTTCTAAAAAGATTTAGAGCAGGAAAGAAAGGGAAATACATTTGGAAGAGACCCAAATGGGCATCGAGAAGGTAAAGTGTGATGTTTAACCTTGATCCGAGGACTTTATAGGCTGACCCACCTCTGGCATCTTGCGTCCTTTCCCTGAGGGTGGGCTGCCCACATGTGTAATGTCCTTATGCTAGAGAAGTGAGCACACACAGTGTGTCCAGAAAGATGTACTCATGCCCATCTGATGCTCTCTCCCCTTTACTGGTGGCGTGTCCCCGTAAAGTCATACTCAAGTCATTTTGTCTCTTAACGCACATATCCGGGAAGTGGCCTCTTCTGGTGTCTGCATTCAATTAACACTTTAGCATGACAGGTGCACATCATCAGAAAATGGCCTCTCCCTGGCACTGGCATTCCTTGTGGGTGAATGAAAGCCCTCTCCTGCCCCACTCATGCTTGTTTAACTACAAGTAACAGTATGGTTCTTAAATAATTTTTGATCACGATCATGTGTATTTCATTGCTATTGACACTTGCATAAGCATTTTATTCACTAATTTTTCTTTCTATATTTCTTCAATCATATTCAGCATGATTTTGTTGTTATACCCAGACATATTATGGCAAGCAAGTAAAATAGAAGTGATGACTCAACATGCTTTCAGACTTCAAGTAGAATTTTTTTTTTTGAGACGGAGTCTTGATCTGTCGCCCGGGCTGGAGTGCAGTGGCGGCATCTCAGCTCACTGCAAGCTCCGCCTCCCGGGTTTACGCCATTCTCCTGCCTCAGCCTCC
>NW_012116232.1:172492-173089 GCF_000951035.1 Colobus angolensis palliatus | reverse complement strand
AAAAAAAAAAAAAAAAAAGATCTGGTAACATGTTTTTAAGAGAAACTTCCTCAGGGGCCTTTAGTGAATCTCAAACATTTTCCTTTTTCAACTACTGAAAATGATTGACAACTTTTTATTTGAATTTTAAGCTTGCAAGATCTCAAAATAATTTAATTTTTTTAAAAAAATTATTTTAAATTTATTTTAGTTTACCATTTATTATAGATCGGGGGTTATTTTAAGTTTGACTATTTATTATATAGGTAAACACGTATTACAGGGATTTGTTGTACACATTATTTAATAACCCAGGTGTTAAGCCCAGTACCCAATAGTTAGTTATCTTTTCTGCTTCCCTCCCTGCTCCCACCTTCCTGCTACAAGTAGATCCAATGTCTATTGTTTCCTTCTTTGTGTTCATAAGTTCTTATCTTTCATCTCCCACTTATAAGTGAGAACATGCAGTATTTGATTTTCTGTTCTTGTGTTAATTTGCTAAGGATAATAGCCTCAAGTTCCATCCATGTTCCCACAGAAGATATAATCTCATTATTTGTATGACTGTATAGCATTCCATGGGGCATATGTATCCCATTTTCTCTGTTCCATCTGTCA
>NW_012116232.1:155699-166482 GCF_000951035.1 Colobus angolensis palliatus | reverse complement strand
AAGAGGTCCTTTACATCCCTTGTAAGTTGGATTCCTAGGTATTTCAGGATACAAAATTAATGTGCGAAAATCACAAGCATTCTTATACACAAGTAACAGACAAACAGAGAGCCAAATCAGGAATGAACTTCCATTCACAATTGCTTGAAAGAGAATAAAATACTTCTTTTTACTTTTCTATAATCAAATTATTTTTAATGGTAAAACTACAATAACTGCAATTACTTTTGCACCAACCATTTTAACTTATTTGAGATAGTATCTCATTGTGGTTTTGATTTGCATTTTTCTAATAATCAGTGATATTAAACCTTTTTTCGTATATTTGTTTGCTTGATATTGAATCTTTTTTCATATATTTTGTTGGCTGCATGTATGCCTTCTTTTGAGAAGTGTCAATTAATGTCCTTTGACCACTTTTTAGCAGGATTGTTTTTCTCTTATGAATTTGTTCAAATTCCTTATAGATATTGGATATTAGACCTTTGTCAGATGCATAGTTTTCAAATATTTTCTCACATTCGATCAGTTGTTGGTTTACTCTGTTGACAGTTTTTTTTTTTTTGCTGTAAAGAAGCTCTTTAGTTTAATTACATCCCACTTGTCAATTTTTACTTTTGTTGAAATTGCTTTTGACGTCTTTGTCATAAAGTCTTTGTCCATTCCTGGATACAAGATAGCATTGACTAGGTTGTTTTCTAGGTATGTTACGGTTTTGAGGTTTATGTTTAAGCCCTTAATCTATCTTGAGTTGATTTTTTTACATGGTATAAGGAAGGCATCCAGATTCAATATTTGCATATGCCTAACCAGTTACCCCAGCACCATTTATTGAATAGTGAATCCTTTCCCCATTGCTTGTTTTTGTCAGCTTGTCAAATATCAGATGGCCATGGATGCACAGTCTTTTGTCTGGGCTCTCTATTCTATTCAATTGATCTATATGCCTGTTGTGGTACAAATACCTTGCTGTTTTGGTAGCTGTACACCTGTAGCATTGATTCAAGTTGGATATCGTGACACCTTCAGTTTTGTTCTTTTTGCTTATGATTTCCTTGGCTATTAGGCTCTTTTATTGGTTTCATGTGAATTTTAGAATAGATTTTTCTAGTTCTATGAAAAATGTCATTGGTAGTTTGATAGGAATATCATTACATTTGTAAATTGCTTTGGATATTACGGCCATTTTAGTGGTACTGATATTTTTCTGTACATAAACATGGGATGTTTTTCCATGTTTTTGTGTGTCATCTCTGATTTCCTTGGGCAGTATTTTGTAATTCTCATTGTAGAAATTTTTCACTTCCCTGGTTAGTTGATTCCTAGGGATTTTATTCTTTTTGTGAAAATTGTGAATGGAATTACCTTTCTGATTTCACTCTTGGTTTGGCTGTTGCTGATTTATAGAAATGCTAGTAATTTTTGCACATTGATTTGGCATCCTACAATTTTGCTGAAGTTATTTATCACCTACAGGAGCTTTTGGGTGGAGACTGTGGGGTTTTAAAGAATTATGCCATCTGAAAACAGAGATAGTTTGACTTCTTCTCTTCCTATTTGGATGATCTTTATTTCATTCTCTTGTTGGATTGCTCTGGCTATGATTTCCAATACTGTGTTGAATAAGAGTGGTGAGACAGGGATCCTTGTCTTCATCCGGTTTTCAAAGGGAATGCTTCCATCTTTTGCTCTTTGTCTATAATGTTAGCTGTTGGTTTGCAATAGATAGCTCTTGTTATTTTGATGTTTAAATTAGTGATAATAAAATGTACTTTGAAAAACTATTTTCTTCACATTAATCTTCTTCATATTAATCTTTGTCGTCATTCTTTTTATATATGCATAATTGATATTATAGGTTGTATTAATATCGGAGGGGAGGAAGGAAGTGCTGGAAAGAGAAAGGCATTGTTCCTGGCTAAGGCTCCACCCCCAGGCCTCTGCCCAGGGACCTAGGTGAGCACAAGCATTTCTGTTTTTGTGCCCAAATGCTGCATTTCCCAAGACCACTCTGGCTTGCCATCTCCACATCCTGTGCCTTTAAAAACCCTGAGACACTAGTGGGCGGGCACACAAGTGGCTGGACTTTGAGAGTTGCACACTAGCTGAAAAAGACACAAGAAATTGGAAATTGAGAGGAATGCACCAGCATAAGAGCATACCGACAGTCATCAACAGATGCCAGCAGGCCATCGAAGAGTAGAATGATGTGGTTTGGCCAGGGTGGTCAGAGGAGAGCCTGGTTGCTGAACAGCTCGTTTTCAGAAGGAAAAACCACCTTTTCACTCCATCTCCCTTCTGGCTCTTCCATGTGCTGAGAGCTACTTCAACTCAGTAAAACCTTGCAGTCATTCTCCAAGCCCACATGTGATCCAATTCTTCCAGTACACCAAGGCAAGAAACCCTGGGATACAGAAAGCCCTTTGTCCTTGTGATAAGGCAGGGGGTCTAATTAAGCTGATTAACACAAGCTGCCTATGGACAGCTAAGAGAAAGAGAACACTGTAACACACGCCCACTGGGGTTTGATCTGTAAACATTCACCCCTAGACACTACTGTGGGGTTGGAGCCCCACAATCTGCCTATCTGCTTGTTTCCCTTAGAGGTTTGAACAGCAGGACACTGAAGTAGCGAGCCACACCCCCATCCATCACATGCCCTACAAGAGTGATAAAGAAACTTTTCCTGTTTCAACTAGGGGATCATCTGGGATCATGGAAAGTGAGTGCAAATGTGAAACTATTGAGTCTGCCTCTCTTCCAATACCTGTCACCTCTTTCTCTTTTTTGTGGGTAAGAGGTTCTGTTTCCTTTAATGGGGTTTTAAACTGCCCTAACTGGGCCAATAAAACCCCCAAACTTCATCTCTTTTCTCTCTCTCACAGTTTGAAGTAACTCTTATCTCTTCCTTTATAATGTTACGAGCTTTGCAACTGGCTGTGGCAATGTTACTAAATAAAATAGTATTTGGCTCAGCCGCCAAAGGTGCAAATCAGACCAACTCTTCCTAGAGGTGCCATCTATGCCTCCATCTCGACAGCCACAGGCACTTACAGTTCAAGGCATTACCCATTTTCCTTCTAGCTTGTGCGCCTTGGTGTGCCTGCAGCTTGCAAATGCTGCACCTAAAACCCATGGGTTAGGGATGGGATGGCAGAAAGCCACGATAGTAGCCATAACCCCACAGGACAGATGGGTACTTCTCTCCCCCCATGCCAACAGAACATTTCTCCCTAGCCAAGGAATTCAACCCAGTCTGAACCAGGGAAAATATAGAAGGTTTAGAAGGACCCACTTGCATTGAGCAAGGGTTTCTTTCCCCAGGATCTCTCCTTTATGCCCCTTAGACTGTTTCTTTCTCTCTCTCTTTCTCTCTCTCTCTCTCTCTCTCTCTCTCTTTTTCTTTTTCTAAGTGAAAGGCTCCCACACCCAGCACTATATCTGATAGGAATTTAACAGAGGAATGGCCCCTGCTGACTGATAACTGCAAATTCAGCAGGGCTTATTTGAGATGCTCCAGACGGATATAAAAACTTACTAAAATACTTTTTTAGTCCCAAATTGATTTCAAGCTTCTTGAGGCCCTAGAAAGAAAAGCCAGGTCTGAGGGATCTGAAGCCAGGCAACATGAACAATGTAAATGGGCAGGACCAAGTACTGCTGACTAAACCCCACCCCATAGAAAGAGGCCATGCTGTTGTGGCATAATCAGGCTCAGGGAACTCAAAGGTTTCTGACAGCAGAGAGAAAGGGAGGCACAGGTACGGACGGTTAATTCCTATTCTCCAGGTTTTTCCTGCTTCATGGGTACATACCACATTGGTACCTATGGCTGACACCTGCTAAGGTTGCCGGGGCTCAGGGATAAGAGGTGGAAGGTGAAGGGGGGGATGCTCGCTTTCTCTCTCCATCACACCCTGAGTTTTTACTGAAATAAAAAAGGGAAATGAGGGACATCTCTATTTCTTATCTTGCAGAATTGGCAACCAGTTCGCTTCATCACTCCCAGCTTATACTCCTCTGGTGTGTATCCTAAACCATTGGGACTGCTTCGACCTCAGAATCTGGAGGGAAAATGTCTCATAGCCCTCTGCACAAAGGTTTTGGCCAAATTATGATTTACAGCAAGGACTGGCCTGGCTTCAGGAAGAAATCATTCGTTCTGATATCATCCAGCAGTTGACACATTTCTGTAGACTTGAGGACAGATGATCTGAGTCCCCCTATGTGCAGGCTTTCTATACATTGTAAGGCAATGCAGACCTTGGCCAACAGTGTATGATTTATCCAGCTCTCCTGTTTGCCATCTCAGGGAAGGCTATAAGAGGCAAGTCTGAGGAATTAAAGATAAAAGCACCAGAGGCACCCTGGCAGAAAATCCAGCTCCTTCCAGGCCTGCTCCTCTAGGTCCACCCAGACCTCCCTATCCAGCTTCAGCCTCTCACTTGCCCCCTTCTAAAAACTCCACTGTAAACAAACCCCATTCTCACTCTTGCCCCTCCAACAAATGCCCATTGCATTTGTGCCCAGTAAGGTTCAGGTCTTTGTCTCCCTACAGGACTTAAAGTAAATTAAGGGGGATCTTGACAAGTTTTCAGATTACCCTTATAGATATATAGAGGCTTTCCAGAACTTCACCCAAATATTTGAACTCTCCTGGAGAGATGTTGTGTTACTTTTGAATCAGATCCTGACAACACTGAGAAGCAGGCTGCTCTGCAAGTAGAAGAAAGATTTGGGGATTAGCTTTGCATCACATATAGCATCAGGGAAGGCAATGAAAATTATCCAATTGGAAGAGAAGCAGTACCAGTGAATGACCATAAATGGGATCCCAGTGATGAGATGGGAGACAGGAAGAGGACACACTTTCAGGTGTGCATAACATTGGGCTTATGCAGAACTAAGAACAAGCTTCTCAATTATACTAAGTTGTAAATGATTGATCAGGGATTTGATGAAAGTCAACTACCTTCCTGGAGAGGCTAAGAGAGGCCTTGGTAAAGTGCACCTCTCTATCTCCTGACTCAGTTGAGGGACAGCTAATCCTAAAGGGTAAAGTATTATTCAGGCAGCCCCTGATATTAGAAGAAACTTGCAGAAATGGGCCTCGGGACCAGATAGTACATTAGAGGGCCTCCTGAAACTGGTCACCTTGGTCTTTTACAATAGAGAAATGGAGACTCAAGAAAGAGACAAAAGCTTTAATGGCCACCAGGCAAGCCTACAAACCCCAGAATTGCCAGGGTACGCCTGTTAACTGCTAAAGATATGTCAAGAATAGTTATCTCCCTTCTAAAAGTGTATCGGCTCCTATACAAGATTTAATTTATTTCACCAGGGTGAAACAGCTTGGGGTACAATATTGTTGTTAGTATATGTCACTTCTTGTCGCTGTAATTTTTGGTACAAAATTCTTTCCTTATATAATACACGTGTTTAACCTGTGCATACTCAACTTTATAAAACATTTTTTTTTTTCTCTCATGTCTAGAAGCCATCAAACTCCAAATGGTCAGGCAACTGGAGCCTTGGACAATGACTCCCCTTTGCTGGGAACCTTTAGATAGACCCCCGGGAAGAATTTGACTGCTGATTTCCCCTACACAACACTCTCTGCATGCGGGAACTAGTTAAGACTTGTCATTGTCCAGTATTAACTGCCATATTCTAATGGCAGTTAGATGTACCTATTCAAAGGGGGAATATAATACAGGAGAGATCAGGGAAGTACTGGGAAGGGAAGGGTGTGGTCCCTGGCTAGGACTCCACCCCCAGGCCTCTGCCCATGGACCTACGTGAGGACAGACCTTTCTGTTTTCTTACCCAATTGCTGCAATTCTCAAGACCACGCTGGCCTGTCACAAGACACTAGTGGGCATGCACACAAGCGGCTGGATGTCAAGAGGAGCGTGTTGGTGGAAGAAGACACAAGCAATTGGATGTTGAGAAGAATGCACTGGCGTAAGAGCACACCGACAGGCACTAGCAGACACCAGCAGGTCATCAACCGGCAGAACGATGTGGAGTTAGGTCAGGGTTGTCAGAGGAGAGCCTGGCCACTGAACAACCCAATTTCAGAGGGGAAAACCACTTTTTCACTCCATCTCTCTTTTGACTCCCCCATCCATTGAGAGCTACTTCCACTCAACAAAACCTTGCACTCATTCTCCAAGCCCACGTGTGATCCGATTCTTCTGGTATACCAAGGCAAGAAACCCTGGGATACAGAAAGTCCTCTGTTCTTGTGATAAGGCAGGAGATCTGATTGAGCTGACTAACACAAGCTGCCCATGGACAGCTAAACTAAAAGAGCACCCTGTAACACATGCCCACTGCGATTTCAGCTGTAAACATCACCCCTAGACACTGCCATGGGGTCAGAGCCCACACAGCCTGCCCATCTGCATGATCCCCCTAGAGGTTTGAGCAGCAGGGCACCAAAGAAGCAAGCCACACCCCCATCACGTGACCTGTGAGGGGGATAAGGGAGTTTTTCCTGTTTCAGTATTAGAGATTTTAAAATTATGAATGTGTGGAAACTCAACATTGTTATAAACTGTGCAGTTCATACATAGAATTTTCCATGAAATAGCTATAGCTACATGGAAATACATAACTTGAAGAATTGTTTCTGAATTATTTTGAAGTCATGAATGCTGACATACCACACAACTATACAAAAATAGTTATACTAAATTATAATTGCTATTCTTTCTTGATATTCATAGTTAAAAATTAAATATTCTTATAAACATAGATATTTTTATTTTAGACATATATAAATAGTATACTGTTTAATAATTTTACAGTATATTTCCCTTTTTTTAAAAAAATTGAAATTTATTCGTTTGGTTATAAAATCAAGAATTTTCACATTTAATGTTTATCTATACTCAATTTTCTATGTATATAGGCATTTATGTGTACATATCAACTAATTACAGAAGTTGAATATATAAAGAATGTAAGGAGGTTTTTCAAATTGTTATATATAATGTGAATATATATTTTAAGATGAATACTCAGATATTTAGTATGAATCCAAATGAAAATCTTCTTCATAGTATTGAGATTACACTGATTAAACAGGATTTACCATATACAACCCCATGATTATTCTCCCCACATGACATTATCATAAATGAGATTGATATACACATTTGTCTATTTATAATTCCAAAGGACAAAAATTAATCAGATACCGAGTGATGAAATTCAACTATAGGGTACCAGTAAATAATCAAGTACAGGATGCAAATCCTTACCTTGCTTAATCCTAAAGAAGGGTGATGCTTAAGTCAGAAGCCCGGTTTACTATCTCAGTTTTGATATGTAAACAACATACATACACATATAAGAAATACAAAGTTTACTGAATTCATTTTACTGATTATCCTGATCACACATTGCCCTATTCAGTTTGGGCTTTTGTAAACAAAAAACATAAACTGGTTACCTTACAAAAACAGAAATTGGCCAGGTGTTGTGGCTCATGCCTGTAATTCCAGCACCTTGTGAGGCCAAGGCGAGTAGATAGCCTGAGGTCAGGAGTTCAAAACCAGTTTGACCAACATGGTGAAACCATGTCTCTAGAAAAAATACAAAATTAGCCAGGTGTGGTTTTGCATGCCGGTAATCCCAGCTAATTGGGAGACTAAGGCAGAAGAATCACTTTAACCCAGGAGGTGGAGGTTGCAGTGAGACAAAATTGTGCCATTACACTCCAGCCTGGGCAATAAGAGTGAAACTCCATCGCAAACAAAACAAAACAAACAAACAAACAACAACAACAACAAAAACAAAAACAGAAATTGTTCGATAGGCTGGGAAGTTCAAGACAAAGGCAACGTTTTGTTTAAGATAAGAGCTTGTCTTCTATTTGTAACCTCATATGGTGAGAGAGACTAGAGAATTTTCTAGGACGTCTTTTATAAGTTCACTAATCCCACGCGTGTGAACTCTACCCTAAAGACTTAATTGCCACCTAGAGGTCCCACCTCCTAATAACATCAACTTGAGGGTTAAAATTTTACCATAAGAATTAGAGGTAAATAGGAACATTCAGATTATAGGAGACACTAAACTAGAAATTATGTAAGTTTTAATTGTGTTTACTTTCTATAACAGTCTTAAAAATTGAGCATAATTATGTTAATTTTAGATATTCAACAATTGATGCTTTGATGGGGTTAACTAATTTTTTCATGATAACCACCAGGTTAAACAGCAGCCAAATCAGGGCTGTCACATAAATCGATATTTATGTGATAATATCTCTGTTATTATCTATGATAATATGATGTTCCATTTTATTATTTATATAATGAATACATATATGAACATTTAGATATATGTATATGATAAATTCGCAAAAGGGATAATCTCTGCATTAATGATCTAAATGTGATTACTAATTAAAAGGAGATTGAAGGAGCAGATGGATCAAACAACATATAACTTTTTCATGAGTGATTTAAATTCCATTCCACTTAAGAGAAAACAGCATCCAGAATGAGAGATATAACTTGGAGTCCTGTTTATGAATTGTCAATTACTGAATTATTTTCATGTGCTTACAAATTGCCTGTGTGTATAATTGAAAGAAAATTTGAGAGGAGACATAGATTACTATATCCAAACAAAGTCCAGGAAGACAAAACATATGACAATTTTAAATATAGATTACAAGTATAGTGAAATGATAATTTATCAAATATAGATACATTTGCAAATCAGTAGGCCAAGAACTTTGCGTTTGGCATAAGCTATTGCTGATAAAACTTACTTTGACTTCTTAGTTCTACTAAAAGCTCTGCTGCCATCCTAAAGATTGGTATGCTTAGCACAAGTTTACAAGGGCACTCTCTGGAGCAAAGCTTCTTTGTGGGGAGCATAAACCCTGTGGGGGTTAAGACCAAAGTATTCATGATTCATGTCTCTTCTTTTTTTTTTAGTTGGAGTCTCGCTCTGTTGCCCAGGCTGGAGAGCAGTGGCATGATCTCAGCTCACTGCAACACTGCAACCTCTGCTTCCGGGTTCAAAGGCTTCTCCTCCCTCAGCCTCCCAAGTAGCTGAGATTACAGGCACACACCACCACATCCAGCTAAAGTTTACATTTTTAGTAGAGACAAGGTTTCACCAAGTTGGCCAGGCTGGTCTCAGACTCCTGACTTCAAGTGATCCGCACATCTTGGTCTCCCAAAGTTCTGGGATTGCAGGCATGTACCGCCGTGCTGGCCTATTCATATCTCTTTATGGTCTTGCTCCTTTTTCTGATTTTGTGATTTGCCTGGATCTCTAACACTGAGGTTATCATTAGCTACAGCTAGTGTTTGCTACATCTTTTCAAAAAGTAATTTAGAAAAGTCTAGTGGTGTATGTATATATCTTGATGTTTAGGTGACTCGGACCTAGTCAAAAATTAATGATATTTATAGGTATAATATCTTAGACCAACTGTAACATATGGATGCCACTCCTGTTATTGTGACCAAGATTCCACCTGCTACCATAGAAACTGGGTCCTTTTATTGGTTTGAACCTAAATCACTGTAGTGATAATCTGTCCAGTATTCAGTTCCATTATCATCAACTTCCTTCTTGGCTATTTTACAAGGATGCAAAAGAAGATTTTAAATCTATTTAATATCTATATACATATATGACTCTAATCCAGTTTAATTTCTGTCATTACCACCTCTTGTTCAGTTAAACATTTGGAGACAAGAGTTGCATCTGATTAAGTCCACTATATATATGGACCCAAATGATCTTTTATTTATTCATACAAGCTGCAAAATAGAAAACACAGTGCTTTAAAAAAAAAAAAAAAGTCTGTATCAATCTGTTTTCACATTGCTGAAAAGAAGTACCTGAGGCTGGGCAATATTTTGAAGAAAAGACATTTAATTGGCTCATGGCTGTGCAGGCTGTACAGGAAGCACAGTGCTGGCATCTGCTTGATCTCTCTGGAGTCCTCAGAAGGAAACTGTCAAAACTGAGCCTTTTTTCTCCAGCACAGGGTATAGTTATATATGATCCTGTGAACTAAAGCATTCCTGACTAATCACATAAAATTCAGAGTATTAATTAATCTTACCTGAGTCACCAGGATGGTCCACTACAGAGTCGTCCCATAGACTACAAGACTTTGAGAGAAGAAATGATGTGCTGTTGCTGTAACCAAGAGCATGGTACACAGGTTAGTCTATAGGAGAAACATCACTTCCTACCTAACAGTGCTTCCATGCAAGCTTCGTATTTCTGTGGGGAAAGTTTACTACTTCTTCAAGTTTGAGATTTAGGCTCTAGATACATTTCTGAATACAACCTTCTGGTACTTCTTCATTTAGCATTTCAACATCGCTGTGAATTTACAGTCTTATTTTGTAATAAAAATAAATAAAATATTATAGAGCTTTATTGACCAACAGGCTTCTCATTTTATTACTGTCAGTGCCAACAATCCCTTTACTCTGATATTTTTATTTCTGTGCTACCTTCGCAGGAATCACCTGTTAACAAATAAGACTTTCTTAGACATTAAAGGACACAGTGTTGATTTTGGAAATGTTAAAGAGGTAAGTGGAAAATGGAACATTAAAGAGACCATAAAAATTATCATATTTATCATATTCCTTTAGACTTACACTAACTTACTAGATTTTAAAGATACAGGACACAAACAAATGGAAGAATATACCATGCTCATGGATAGGAAGAATCAATATCGTGAAAATGGCCATACTGCCCAAGGTTATTTATAGATTCAATGCCATCC
>NW_012116232.1:105898-154174 GCF_000951035.1 Colobus angolensis palliatus | reverse complement strand
GAACTTAAAGTATAATTAAAAAAAATAAATAAACAAATAAATAAATAAATAAAGATACAGGGATCTGATTCTTAAACCTATAACATCACCTCATTCCTCAAAGCATCTTACTTTTTCCTGGTTCACATATTTTGCCCTTTGCAACTCCAGTCCCCTAAGGACCATGTTTCACTTCTGCTTTCTTGGTATTTTTCTTCACATGAATGTAAACATGCATCTTTGAACTATTTACTTGGCCAAATATTATCATATAGCTCTTATGAATTATATTTCTAGGTGTAGCTTTTATTCTAAGTAATAAGATATCCCAAGTATCAATTATTTTGTGTAAGAGTGCTACCAGCAAATACCTTATTTCTTTCAAAAGTGCCAGATTTGTATTTAGCTTAAAACTAAACAAAATAAGCTGCTTTGCTTTATTTTTACAAATTTAACTATTACTATTACTATTTCAATTTTTAGCTGTTAAATATTAAATAATACACATTTGTGGTGGTATTTACCTATTGTCCCAGCTACTCAGGAGGCTGAAGTGAGAGGATCCCCTCAGCCCAGGAGTTCAAAGCTGCATTGAGCTATGATTGCTCTACTGCATTCTAGCCTAGTGACAAAGATCCATCACTAAAACACAAACACACACACACACACATACACACTTACCTTCTTAGTACAACAGAATACCACTAAACCACATGCATTCTGTGATAAGCAATTACAATAGTTTGGACACAGTGTGAGTTTGTCTTCACCAAAACTCCTGTTGAAATTTGATCCCCAATGTGGCAGTGTTGAGAGGTGAGACAAATGGGAGGTGTTTGAATTGCGGGGGTAGATCTCTCTTGAATGGCTTGGTGCCCTTCTTGCAGTAACAAGTCAGGAGTTATCATTCTGGTGGCATGGGTTCAATTCTCAGGGAAATGGACTGGTTTTCACAGAGGGTTGTTATGAAGCCAGGACACCCTTCAGGTTTTGACTTTTACAAATATCTGCTTCCCCTTTGACCTTCTTTAACATATTTTGACCCAGCACATGGCCCTCACAAGAAGCCAAGCAGATGCCCACATCGTGCTTTTACATCCACATCCCAGCCTGCAGAACCATGAACCAAACAAAACTCTTTTCTTTATAAGTTACCTAGTTTCAGGTATCCTATTACAGCAACACAAAATTCACTAAAATGGCAATTGTTGAGAAAAGTCTAGTTTCAAATAATAATACATGTTTGATTTAATTTGGCTAGATAGTTCTTAAGAACTGTAAGAGAAGATCTTATAATTTACTATCTATATAAATTTAATTATGAGGATTAGTGTTCAAAAATCATTAATTGTGTATTTATTTTGCCAGAATAAATTAAATCAAAGATAATGGGAAATAATTTAAAATAATTATAGTTTATACCTTTAAACAAAAAATGAATTTATCAGAAAGATACCATTTGTTAATAATTGTTTTATTTCATCAAAATTTTATCAAAATTGCTCCATATTTTTTAGAAGTGCTAATCACCAGTCTGTTGCCAAAGCTGTTTTTATCTGTTTTAATTCATGGGGTTATGTTTGTAGAACTTATATTTATGTGATGGGTTTTGAATTTTAAATATGCTATAGAAATGCATGATTTGGCAGCCATTTTTATTTTTATAAACATATTTGTCTCTTATTTAATTTAATTTTTAGCTTTTCTGAGATTTTTCCTGTTGGCAAATATACCAATGGTGTCTACAAAATAATAAAATATATGAATTGTCTGTTTTGCATCTCTAATTAAGATCCTGAAAGTTAGCAGTTTAAGGTGCTCCAAGATGACATATAAATATGAACCTCTGTTTTGACACTTTATGCAACAGTGAAATGTGTATTATATGTTTATTTTATTTCATGCACTCAAAATGTCTGGTTCTAGTAGATGTTCCACTGACAGAGCATCTGTGAGGGTCCAATTGTAATTTAACTCATGAATATTTGTCAAAATCTATTGTTACTCTAGACTTTTTAAATTTAGAAGATAATCCAAATTTCCATTTAAAGAAATCATGTTTAACTCATTCTCTCATAAAAGGCTGCAGTTAGTGTGGGGGGGGGGAGGTGAAGAACTAACCAGAAAGGAAACTTTTCTATGCAGTCATATTATTTCTGACACAGAGAAATAGCTGCAAATATAGGAAACTTATTAGATTGTCTTTGCCAGCCGTCTGTCTTAATAGAATATGTTTAACCTTATTTTACAGATACACAGACATTATTACATGAATAAGTAGTGAGATTAAGTACATGGGAGTACAGGACCAAATTTCATTAACAAGAACAATTTTATTTTTGTCTATTTGATGGAAGCATAATGATACAGATGTATTCAATGGAAAATGATGTGTCCAGTTCTAAGCCAGTAAATTTCCAGTCTACCTTAAATACTAAAAATGAAATATTTGATTACATGACATATACCACTCAATCCTCATTATGGAAATATCACATAACAGGCAACACATGATTAAAAAATGTTTCATAATGTTATTTTTTGTTATTTCTCTTTGATTGATTTTCTATCACCTTGAACGTAATTCTGTCTAAATTCAATTTCACATCACATCCACTTCACCGAAACCTACCATTCATTCATTCTTCTATTTAGTACCTTAGTATTTTCTAAGACTGGCAGACATGATTCAATATCAGCTTTTATATTCTTTTTTAGTTACCTTCTAGATGAATACCGCTTGAAAGTACTGTTTCATTTCTGGTACCTACAATTCATATTGAGTTTACAAACTTTGGTGATGAGGTGACATTTCTATTTCTTAAAAAATTCTATAATAAAACTTTAGTACACTATTTTATATACAGCCTGTGCTCAATACATTGATGTTAAATGAATTAACACTAGAATTAGAAAGACAAAAGAGAATTCAAGTATTCATTGAGACCCGAGAATTACTGGAAATGAACTTTTGAAACTTCTTAGCAATTAATTCAAAAAGTTTAACAAATCTAGGTTGGGAGATTTAAAAACATTCTGAATTATGTTATTCTTTCAGTATTATTGTATAGATTACTCTAATTTTATTTGTCTTGTATTCTATTTTTTCATTTTCTTCTTTTTGGATAATTAAGAGTGGCTATTACCTCATATTGAATGTACAGATTTTTTCTTACATTCTGTATTTCATGTATCAATCCATCTTGATCCTAGGCAAATTTATAAGTTAAATAAGACAAAAAATTAACTATACTATAACTAGTGACCAAGCCTGAACAAAAACAATAGAAACCAACTTTTATTAAACAAATGGATTGTGTGAAGCAATATGATTAATTTATTCATTTGCATACTTTTGGGTGCTTAATATATATATTGCTACTAAAATGTATAGGATTTTTATCCTGTCCATAATGATTTATTAAAGATGACATAATTAGTACATGTCTTTTATAATACCAATTTAATGCCAAGAGATAAATTGGGAAATTGCTAGTTAGCATTCAACTAGTTATGCAAATATGTATGTATCAAAACATGAAGCATAACCCTTGTAAATTTGTCTTTATTTCTTGATTATTTGTTATGTAACTGTATTTTATTTTCCTGGGATACTTATAGAACGTGAAGCAAGATTGTTTATGTGAAAAACTACCTCTAAACAGCTAATGTTAATGGTATGACTATGTATCATAATGATGACTTCTACAAAGCTTTACCACTTTATCAATGAAGAGGTCATAGTTCAAATATTAAATTGAAATTTGCTTCTAAGTTCCACAAACATAAATGTGACTATAGTACTAAATCTTCCTAGTATATCTGTCCACAAGTCTTTAGTTTTTATTTGATAATGTATAAACTAAAATGCTAGAGTGAAAATTATTGATTGGCAAAGAAATCCCAAATAAAAACAAGTCAAAGTAAAATGCTGGAAGGCAGACAAGTTCTATACAACCCATTTATCAAGCTGACACATAACTATCAGTAGCAGCATATTATTAAAAAAAAATACATCTATCCAGGCACCACATTGGTATAATGTGAAATGCAACTATATACGTTCAATCAAACTTGACAATTATTTTTTTTTTTTTATCTTCAAGTTATAGAAGTTTGATTTTGAAAGTGAAATTTGTTGGAAGGAAACATAAAGTTAAAAAGAAAAAAGGATGTAGATTGAGATACCCTTGGAATAACATAAGCACATTTTTAGGACTTTGAAAACCATGATATATATGCATATGAAAACCAAATGGATTAAAACCCTAACTCTGACTTTGTACTTATTCACATTTTAATATTAAAATTAAAAACATTTAATATTAATGTGCCAAGCTGTTCATGAAGTATATCAAAACATAAGCTTCAGTTTCTCTTCATCAATTTAACCATAACATTTAGGAGGCCAAGGCGGGTGGATCATTTGAGGTCAGGAGTTCGAGAGCAGCCTGGTCAACACGGCTAAATCCCATCTCTACTAAAAATAAAAAATATTAGCTGGACAGTAGTGGCACATGCCTGTAATCCTAGCTACTTAGGAGGCTAAGGAAGGAGAATCACTTGAGCCTGGAAGGCAGAGGTTGTGGTGAGCTGAGATCATGCCACTGCACTCCAGTCTAGGTGACAGAGTGAGACCCTGTATTAAAAAACAAAAAAAAAAATTTAAAAAAATAACCATCACAAACAGAATTTTGACAATGTGCATGTGCATTTATTTTATTTACTCAGAAAGACTTTATTGTGTTCATTAAACGATGATCCTCTATCATTTATATTGCAAATAGCACCGCACAAACACGTGTATACATGGGTACTTACATTTCTTTTAACTATTTGCTTTTAGTTTTACTATTTTAGGAACTTAGAGAAGTATTACTGTTTTACTTCATTCATTGATTCATAGCATCATTCTTGATATTTTGACTAATGATAATCAAGTTAAACCCTTAAGTAAATCCCTCAAATGTAAGACGGTCAGAAATTTTAAAGTAGAGTAAAAGATTTGTCTATACCAATCTTTCTTTATGTTTTTAACTTTTATTATTCTCTTTATTTTCCTGAAAATAAACTTTCTGACATAGGTCCAAAAATCTCACCAATTTAAAGTTTATATAAGTTATAAGAATTTCTTTGTCCCAGTTGTCCTGTTTATGCTCCTAAAAGTGCATTTTGTGACACGTTAATATTTATCTGTGGTGGTTGGGCCAAGAGGACTGCCTAGAAGCAACTACCCTACATGGCTCTCATGAAGAGAAATGAAAGGAGCATGGAAACACAGCACCTTTAACTGAAGCATGCAGGTACTTGCTTTGGGACCCATCAGGGAAACAGCATGACCCAAGGAGAATGGAGAAAACCAGGGCAGGGTGACAGCCCACCCAGAGGCAACAGAGAGCCAGGGGATCCTCCCCCACTGGGAAGTGGTGAGTGAATGTGCAACCCTGAGAAACCATGCTTCTCTCATGGACCTTCACAACCCTCAGGTCAGGAGGTCTCTTCATGAATGCACTGCACCAGGTACTTCCCTCAGACACACAGAACTGTGTGAAGTCTTGACAGAGTAGCTACTCAGGCACACACAGAAATCAAAGAGCTTTATATCCTCAGGCTCCAGTATTCTCGGTAAAGGTGACTGCAACACAGGCAAGGTGGGAGGTTGGACCTTCATACATACCCCTGGGAAGGAGGCTCATTCCAGAAGGATGGGAAACATTGTTCCGCGGGCCCCACTTCTGTGGCACTCACAGGATAAGATGTAGCCAGCCCTCAGCAACAGTGTTGCACCTTCCTGGGATGGGACAGGAGCTGGCTGCCATCTTTGCTGTTTGGCCTACTTAGCTTGCAGGCTTCAGAGATTTCAAATAGACAAGGGACAGAAGGGATCCCTCAGCACAGTGCAACTGCTCTAACAAAATGTGACCAGACTGCTTCTTTAAGTGGGACTCTGATCCATTCCTTATCTTTGAGTGGGACCTCCAAACCAGGGCCTCCAGCCACCCCTATCCATATTCTCTGGCCAACAGTTTTTATTTCTCCCTGGGATGGAGTGCCCAAAGGGAGGGGTGCACCATCATCTTTGCTATTTGAGTGACAATTGTTCCAGCCTGTAGGTTTTAGAGAGCCCAAGATGACTGAGAAAGAAGTGGTAACCCAGCATGACACAGCTGCTCTATGAAAATGTGGACAGACTGCTCCCTTAAGTGGATCCCACTTACCAGATGGGATTTTCCCTGGGGCTTGCCAATGTTCTCTAGCTGACAGAGGTTTGTAAACTTCCTTGGACAGAGCCCCTAGAGGGAGAGGTAGGTTGCCATTTTTGTTGTTTTGGCAACTTAGTCATTCTAGCCTCCAGGCTTTGGAGAGCCCAAGCCAACTGCATGGAAGCGGTACCCCAACATAGGACAGTTGCTCTATGAAAGAATGGCTAGACTGTTTCTTTAAGTAGGTCTCCTATCTTATTCCTCCTGACTGCATGGGACTTTCCTAGAGGGGTCTCAAGCCACCTTCTACAGATGTGTTCAGGTTGGCAACAGGTCTTTACCCACCTGGGATGGACCTCCCAGAAGAAACAGGAGGCTGCTGGGTTGCTGTTTTGCTAGTGATACCTTTAGGTCCTGAAAAATTCATGGTGACTAGGGACTGAAACAGACACCCAGAAAATCCCAGCAGTTCTAAGGAAAAGTGACCACACTGTTAAAAGAAACAAAACAAACAAAAACCTCATCCAAATGTCAGCAACCTCAAAGAATGAAGTTAGATAATCCCACAAAGATGAGAAACAATTATCACAAAAATGTTTAAAACTCAAATAGCCAGAGTGCCCTCTCTTCTCCAAATGACCATATCACTTCTCCAGCAGAGGTTTGGAACTCGGCTGAGGCTGAGATGGCTGAAGTGACAGAAGTAGACTTCAGAATGTAGATAAAAAAGATCTTCACTGAGCAAAAAAAGCACATTCTAACTCAATGCAAGGAAGCTAAAAATCATGATAAAACATTGCGGGAGCTGAAAAACATAATAGCCAGGATAGAAAAGAACATAACTGACCTGACAGGGCTAAAAAACACAATGCAAGAATTTCATAATGCAATGACAAGTATTACTACCAAAATAGACCAAGCAGAGGAAAGACTCTCACAGCTTGAAGACTGTCTTTCTTAGATAAGACAGGGAGTCAAGAATACAGGAAAAAGAATGAAAATGAATGAACGAAAATTTTACAAAACATGGGAGTATACAGAGACTGAATCTATGATTGATTGGTGTACCTGAAAGAGATGGGAAGAGTGAAACCAATTTGAAAAACATAGTTCAGGATATCTCCCATGAGAACTTCTCCAACCTAACTAGATAAGCCAACATTCAAATTCAGGAAATGCAGATAACCCCAGTAAGATACTTCATGAGAAGATCAGCCCCAGGACATATAATTGTCAGATTCTCCGAGGTTGAAATGAAAGAAAACATGTTAAGGGCAGCCAGAGAGAAAGGCAAGGTCACCTGCAAAAGGAAGTCCATTAGACTAACAACAGACTTCTCAGTGGAAACTGTACATTCCAGAATAAATTGGAGACCAGTAGTCAACACTCCTAAGAAAAGGAATTCCAGCCCAGAATTGTATGTCTGGCCAAAGTAAGCTTCATAAGCAAAGGAAAAAGGAGGTCCTTTTCAGATGAGCAAATGCTAAAGAAATTAGTAACCACTAGACATGCCTTACAAGAGTTCCTGAAGAAAGCACTAAATATATGAATGAAAAACTGTTACCAGACACTACAAAACACACTGAATTACACAGATCAGTGACACTATAAAGCAATCACATAAACAAGTCTACAAAATAACCAGCTAGCATCATGATGACAGGATCAAATCCACACATACCAATACTAACCTTAAATGTAAATGGGCTAAATGCTACAATTAAAAGACACAGACTGGCAAGCTGGATAAAGAACCAAGACCTATTTGTGTACTCTCTTCAAGAGACCCATCTCACATGCCATGACACACATAACCTCAAACTAAACAGATGAAGAAAAATTTATCAACCAAATGGGAAAGGAAAAATTGAAGAATTGTATATAAGTTCATTTTTACACTGCTATAAAGGTATTACTTGGGACTGGGTAATTTATAAACAAAAGAAGTTCAATTGACTCACAATTCTGCATGCTGGGGAGGCCTCAGATAACTTACAATTATGCTGGAAGAAAAATGGTTAGCAAGATATATTTTATATGGCAGCAGGAGAGAGCACAGGAAAGAAAAAAACTGTCACTTTTAAAACAATCATGTCTTATGAGAACTCCCTCACTATCATGAGAACTTCATGGGGGAAACTGTTCCCATGATCCATTCACCTCCCACCAGGTCTCTGCCTCAACACATCAAGAATACAATTTGAGATGAGACTTGAGTGGGGACACAGAGCCAAATCACATTATTCTGCCCCAACCTCTACCAAATCTCATGTCCTTTTCACATTTCAAAACCAATTATGCCTTCTTGATAGTCCTCCAAAGTCTTAACTTATTCCAGTATTGACTCAAAGTCCACGTCAAAAGTCTTATCTGAGACAGGGAAATTTCCTTCTGCCTATAAGTCTTCAAAATAAAAAACAAGTTAACTATTTCCAAGTAACTAACGGGGCTACAGGCATTGGGTAAATGTCCCCACTTCAAATGGAAGAAATTACCCAAAACAAAGGGGTCACATGCCCCATACAAGTCCAAAACACAGCAGGGTTGGCAGTAAATCTAAAAGCTCTGAAATGATCTTATTTGACAACATGTCTCACATCCAGGACATGGTGATACAAGAGGTTGACTCCCAAGGACTTGGGCTGCTTCTCCCTGTGGCTCTGCAGGGTGCAGCCCCTGTGTCTGCTTTCATAGGCTGGTGTTAAGTGCCTGTGACTTTTCTAGGCACACTGTGAAAACTGGTGGTGGATCTTACTTTCTGTGGTCTGGAGGATGGTGGCCCTCTTCTCACAGCTCCATAGGCATTTCCCCAGTGAGGACTCTGTTTGGCAGCTCCAACACCATATTTTCTTTCCACATTGACCTAGCAGAGGTTCTCCATGAGGGCTCCAGTCCTGCAGTGGACTTATGCCTGGACATCTATGCATTTCCATACAGTCTCTGAAGTCTAGGTGGGGGTTCCCAAAACTCAACTATTATCTTCTACATGCCTGTAGACCCAACACTACATAGGAATCACCAAAGTTTGGGGCTTGCACCCTCTGAAGCAATGGCCCAAGCTACACGTTGGTCCCTTTTAGCCATGGCTGGGTCTGGAACAGCTAGGAAACAGGGCACCAAGTTCCAAGGCTGAACAGAGAAGCTAGGCCCTGGGCCTGGGCCATGAAACTATTTTTCTCTCCTAGGCCTGCAGGCCGGTGATTGGAGGCCTGCCATGAAGGCCTCTGACAGGCCCTGGAGATATTTTTTCCTATTGTCTTTTCAATTAACATTCAGCTGCTCATTACTTATGCAAATTTCTGCAGCTATCTTGAATTTCTCCAAAGTAGACAGGTTTTTCCTTTCTACTACGTGACCAGGCTGCACATTTTTCAAACCTTTATGTTCTGCTTTCATTTTAAACATAAATTTAAATCCCAAATAATCTCTTTGTAAACAGATGTTACTATGCCTTCAGAAAAGCCAAATCACCTCTTGAATGCTTTGCTGCTTAGAAATTTCTTTTTCAAGATACCCTAAATCTTCTCTTTCAAGTTGAAATTTCCACAGAACTCTAGGGCATGGGCAAAAGGCCAGCAGTCTCTTCGCTAAAACATAGCAGAGTTACCTTTGTTCCAATTTCCAAGAAGTTCCTCATGTCCATCTGAGAGTACCTCAGCCTGGACTTCATTGTCTATATCATTATCAGCATTTTGGTCAAAACCATTTAACAAGTCTCTAGGAAGTTTCAAACTTGCTGACATCTTTCTATCTTCTTCTGAGCCATCTAAACTGTTTTAACCTCTGACTGTTACCCAGTTCCAAAGTTGTGTCCACATTTTCAGGTTGTCTTTATAGGAATACTCTACTACCTTGGTACCAATTATCTGTATTAGTCCATTTCACACTGCTATAAAGATACCACTTGAGACTGGGTAATTTACAAATAAAAGAGGTTTGATTAACAGTTTTGCATAGCTAAGGAGGCCTTTAGAAACTTAACAATCATGGCAAAAGGTGAAGAGAAGCAAGGCACACGTCAGGGAACACAGCAGCAGCAGGAGAGAGAGAGAAAGAGTGCAGAAAGAAAAAACCTGTCACTCTTAAAACCATTAGATTTTGTCAGAACTCCTTTACCATCATGAGAATAGCATGGGGAAAACCATCCACTGAATCCAATCGTCTCCCATCAGGTCTTTTCCTAGATACATGGGGGATACAATTTGAGATGAGATTTGGGGTGGGGACAGAAACCCAAACCATATCATGTTGCAGTCCTAGTTTCTAACAAAACAAACTTTAATCCAATAAAGATCAAAAAAGACAAAAAGGACATTACATAATGGTAAAGGGTTCAATTCAACAAGAAGATCTAACCATGCTAAATATACATGCACCCAATACAGGAGCACCCAGATTCTTAAAGCAAGTTCTTGTAGACCTTAAAAGAGAATTAGACTCCCTCACAATAATAGTGGGAGGCTTTGAAACTCCACTGACAATATTAGACAGATAATTGAGAAAGAAAATCAATAAAGATCTTCAGGACCAGAACTCAACTCTGGATCAAATGGACCTGACAGATATCTACAGAACTCTACACCAAAGCAATAGAATATACAGTCTTCTCATTGCCAAATACACTTACTGTAAAATCAATCACATAATCAGAAATGAAACAATCCTCAGCAAATGCAAAAGAACTGAAATTATAACAGTCTCCCACACCACAGCACAATCAAATTAGAACTTGAGATTAAGGAATTCTCTCAAAACCTTACAATTACATGGAAATTGAACAGCCTACTCCTGAATGACTTTTGAGTAAATAATAAAATTAAGACAGAAACCAAGAAGTTTGTTGAAATGATTGAGAACAAAGATAACATACCAGAATCTCTGGTACACATCTAAGGCAGTGTTAAGAGTGAAATTTATAGAACTAAATGCCCACATCAAAAAACTAGAAATATCTCAATTAACAAACTAACATTACAACTAAAATAACTAGATAACCAAAATGAAATGAACTTCAAAGGTAGCTGAAGACAATGAACAACCAATATCTGAGCTGAAGTGAAGGAGACTGAGAGAGAAAACAATTTACTAAGATCAACATAACCAGGAGTTTGTTTTTGTTTTCTTTTTCTTTTTGAAATGCCTAAGATAGAGTGCTATCTAGACTAATAATAAAAGAGAGAATAAATACAATTAGAAACAACAAAGTGGATATTACCACTGACTCCACAGAAATACAAATAACCATCAGAGAATATTATGAACATCTCTATGCACATAAACTAGAAAATCTAAAATGACTAAATAAATTCCTAGAACCATAAACCATCTCAAAATTGAACGAGTGAGAAATTGAATGCCTGAACAGATCAATGAAGAGTTCTGACGTTGAGGCAGTAACAAATAGTTTTGCAACCAAAAAGAGACCAGGACCAGGTGTATTCACGGCTGAATTATATCAGATGCACAAAGAAGAACTGGTGCCATTCCTACTAAAACTATTCTAAAAAATTGAAAAGAAGAGACTTCTCCCTAACTCATTCTATGAGGCCAGCTGCATTCTAACACAAAAGTCTGGCACAGATACAACAACAAAAAAGAAAACTTTAGGCCCATATTCTTGATGAGCATCAGTGAAAAGTCCTCAACAAAATACTGGCGATCTGAATCCAGCAGCACATCAAAAACTTATCTACCATGTTCAAGAAGGCTTCACTCCAGGAATGCAAAGTTGGTTCAACATATACAAATTAATAAATGTGATTCATCACACAAACAGAACTACAGACAAAAATCATACGATTATCACAATAGATGTAGAAAAGGCTTTTGATGAAATTCCACATTCCCTCATGTTAAAAACTCTCAATACACTAAGTGTTGAAGGAACATAACTCAAAATAATAAGAGCTGCCTATGACAATACACTAAGTATTGAAAGAGCATAATTCAAAATAATAAGAGCTGTCTATGACAAACCCACAGCCGACATCACACTGAATGGGCAAAAGCTAGAAGCATTTTTTTTGTTTTTTTTTGGAAAACAGCACTAGACAATGATTCTCTCTCTTACCATTGCTATTCAACATAGTATTGGAAATTCAGGCCCGAGCAATCAAGCAACAGAGAGAAATAAACAGCATTCAAATAGAAAGAGAGTAAGTCAAAATATCCCTGTTTGAAGATGGCATGATCCTATATCTATAAAACTCCATCATCTCAGCTCAAAGATTTCTTAAGATGATAAGCAACTTCCACAAAGTCTTGAGATACAAAATCAATGTGCAAAACAGCTAACATTTCTGTACACAAACAACAGTCAAGCCGAGATACAAATCATGAATGAACTCCCATACACAATTGCCACAAAAAGAATAAAATATCTAGGAATACAGCTAACAAATGAAGTGAAATATCTCGACAAGGAGAACAACAAACCACTGCTCAAAGAAATCAGAGATGACATAAACAAATGAAAAAAATCATTCCATGCTCATGAATAGGAAGAATCAATATAAATAAAATGGCCACACTGCCCGAAGTAATCTGTAGATTAAATGCTATTCCCATTAAATTACCAGTGTCATTCTTCACGGAATTAGAAGAAAAACTATTTTAGAACTCATTTGGAAGCAAAAACAAACCTGAATAGCCAAAGCAAGAAGAACAAGTCTGGAGGTATTATTCTACGAGACTTCATTATTCTACCAGGCTACAGTAACCAACACAACATGATACTGTTACAAAACCAGACACATATACAAAAGGAAAAAAATAGAGAATGCAAAATTAAGGTTGCACACTTACAACTATCTGATCTTCAACAAACCTGACAAATACAAACAAGGGGTAACAATTCACTATTCAATAAATGGTGCTGAGATAACTGTCTAGCCATATGCAGAAGACTGAAGCTGGAGCCCTTCCTTACTCCATGTGCAAAAATCAGCTCAAGATGGATTAAGGACTTAAATGTAAAACCCACAACTCTAAAAATCCTGGAAGACAACCTGGGCAATACCATCCTGGAGGTTGGTACAGGCAAAGATTTCACGATGAAGATGACAAAAGCAATTGCAACAGAAGCAAAAATTGACAAATGAGATCTAATTAAACTAAAGAGTTTCTGTACACCAAAAGACACAAACAAGAGAGTAAACCAACAGCCTACAGAATGGGAGAAAAATTTTGCAAAATATGAATCTGAGAAAAAGCTAATATTCAGTGTCTGTAAGGAATTTAACAAATTTACAAGAAAAACAACTCCCTTAAAAAGTAGGTAAAAGACATGAACAGACACTTCTCAAAAAAGATGTACATGCAGCCAACAATCATATAAAAAAACAGCTCAACATCACTGATCATTAGAGAAATGCAGATCAAAAGCACAACGATTTATCATCTCACAACGGTAAGAATGGTTAAAAAGAGAAAAAATAACAGATACTGGTGAGGTTGTGGAGAAAAAGGAACGCTAATGCACTGTTGGTGGCAGTGTAAATTAATTCAACCACTATGGAAGAGAGTGTAGCAATTCCTCAAGTCCTAAAGACAGAAATACCATTTGACTCAGCAGTCCCATTACTGAGCATATATCCAAGGGAATATAAATCATTTTATTATGAAGACACATAGGCACATATGTTTATTGTAGCACTATTCACAATAGCCAAGACATGGAATCAACCCAACTGCCCATCAATAATAGACTGGATTAAAAATTGTGTTACATATACACCTAGGAATACTATACAGCCTTAAAAAGAACAAGATCATGTCCTTTATAGGGACATAGAGGGAGCTGGAAGCCATTATCCTTAGCAAATTAATGCAGAAACAGAAAACCAAGTACAACATGTACTCACTCATAAGTGGGGGCTAAATGATGAGAACACATGGATGTACAGAGAAGCAAAACACACACCGGGGACTATTGGAGGTTGGAGGGTGGAAGGTGGAAGGAGGGAGAGGATTAGAAAAAATAACTAATGAATACTAGGCTTAATACCTGGGTGAGGGAACAATCTGTACAACAAACCTCCATGACACATGTTTATCTATGTAACAAATCTTCACATGTGCCCCTGAATTTAAAATATACATAAAAAAATTATCTGATTGATTAACACATTATCAAGAGAAGACAAAAATATGAAAAATAAAATTATTTTATTTGTTTATAGGTTGGTGCAAAAGTAATTGTGGTTTTGGACTATGAATTTTAAATTATTATCACTAGGCTCAAACACATCTTTATTAATTGAAATAGGAACCATTGCAATCAACACATTTTTTTCCAATGAGAAAAAAGTTTGTTTACTTCTGTAGCATGAAAATCCATGTTTCAGAATTCAAGTAACTCTTAGAAAGCATTTTCTGCATCCTGGTGGTTGTGGAAACATTTTCCCTGTAAAAAGTTGTCGAGATGCTTGAAGAAGTGATAGTCGGTTGGTGAGAGGTCAGGTGAATACGGCAGGTGAGGCATATTCTGGGCCCTTTCTGTTGAACAATGCCAGCTGCGGGTGTTTCAGTTTTTGGTGCATCTCACTGATTCGCTGAGCATACTTCTCAGAAACCATTAATTCTCAGATGTAATGGTTTCACTGGGATTCAGATAGCTGTAGTGGATCAAACTTGCAGTAGACCACCAAACAGTGAGCACAATCTTTTTATGGTGCAAATTTGGCTTCAGAAAGTGCTTTAGAGCTTCTGCTCTGTCCAACCACTGAGCTGGTTGTCACGGTAGCATGTCACATTCCAATTGAGAAACGGATATTGTTGTTGCATAGAATGAGAGAAGACGACACTTCAAAATGGCCATCTTTTTTATTTTTTCACTCAGTTCAGGAGGCACTCATTTATCAAGCTTTTTCACCTTTCTGATTTGCTTCAAATGCTAAACGACCATAGAATGGTTGACACTGAGTTCTTCAGCAACTTCTTGTGTAGTTCTAAGAGGATCAGCTTCAGTGATTGCATTCAATTGTTCCTTCATTGTCGGCCACTACATTTTTCATCTTCAAGACTCTAGTCTCCCTTGCAAAACTTCTTGAACCACCACTTCACTGTATGTTTATTAGCAATTCCTGGGCCAAATGTGTTGTTGATTTTGTGAGTTGTCTCCACTGCTCTACAACCCATTTTGTACTCAAATAAGAAAATCGCTCAAATTTGCTTTTTGTATAACATCATGTCCATAGTCTAAAATAAATATAAGATAAACAGAAAGTAATATATCAATAGCCAAAAAAGTAAAGTGAGAAACACATATTAAAATGATGTATAACATAACCGCATTTACTTAAGAACGTATTCCAATATCAAATGGCAAATTACAAGAATGCAAAAGCCTCAATTACTTTTTATGTTTTGCTTTGTTTTCTCCTGTGTAAGAAGAACAAAGCTGGAGTCATCATGCTACCCAACTTCATACTATAATACAGGGCTACCGTAACCAAAACAGCAGTAAATGATACATAATATAATCATATTAAAATGATGTATAACATAACCACATTTAAGAATGTATTCTAATATCAAATGACAAATTTCAACAATTTCATAAGAACTGCAATTACGTTTGTACCAACTTAATGTATCTATGCACTAGACTTCATGTATGTAGAGACGTATTGTTTGCTGTTTTCCTATGTATTAACAAAAGATACATCACATTACCTCTTTCACTTTTACTCACAATGAGGACACATTAAATAAAATAAGTATTCCTTATGCTAAGCAAATATTACAGTATAAATTATTACTAGAATTAGAAAAATTTTAAAAATCAAAGCATACATATGTTCCTGTATGTCTGATTTATGTTCTGGTCAGCTTCTGTGGTGTTATACTAAATAATATGATGCAATGTCTCAAAATTTTTCTCATCAAATAGTCACTAAAATATTATTTGGGTAAGTTGACTTTTTCTACATTTTAGCAAAATCCAGGCATAGATTTGCTACTTGGAGGCCTAATCAATACTGTGCTAACTGCTTCGTTAATCCTTTCTTACTGCTGTTCTCTCTCATATTTCCAGAAAATTGTTCACAGTTGTTACCTCATAGCAGATAATTGATTTTCTAAGGTAATAACTTTAGAAGCTTATCACTGATTTTTTCCTTTCCTTCAACTGCAGGACCCAATCAAGTTTTGACACATAACATTCATTTCTGATGATCCAAAAATGGATCATTCTGTAGTCTAACTTAGTGAACAAAGACACACACATACAAAAGAAGTAAAAAGCCTTGGCCACCACAGATTCCACATATATGGTTTGCAACATTTGGCACTATGAATTGAAGCAATTACTAAACACAGAAACCCTCTGTAGAAATTTAAATAATTTCCTTGTATGTTTAACAACATGGAACTTGATAAAAAATGTATGCAGATACCAAATATACTCACAGTTAGAGACAAAAATATAAAAAACTGAAGTTTGTTGGTTCTGACATAAAGATTTCCAAAGTTTAAAATTCCAGCTATTGTTTAGGAGTCTAAATTTTACCTTTATTTGTGACTTGAAATTCACATGTGGAAAACGACAACTGATTTTGAATTCTTTCCATATAGTACAAAGAGCATGCTATTGATTGGCTTGTTTCATTCATGTCTAATTTCTAATGAGATGTTGCAAATTAGTTCTTTAAGAATTCTGAGCTTCATTGCACTTACATATTTTATTTTATTTTATAAACTAATATTCCTTACATTACCTACTCTACATTGAAATAATTACAATTGCAACTTATGGGTATAACAGTTCTCAGTTATTTGACATTAAAAAAATAACAATTCTGTACATTGGTAGGATAATTCAAATTATGTTTAAAAGAAGAGGGCTTGAAAAGTCTAAATTCTACACATAATTTATTTGCTCAATCTTTGTCCTCATACAGCCCAGAGACTTGGAAGGTACATTTGGACTTAAAAACAAGGATATAGGAAGAAGAGTGAAAAACAACATTTCCTAGTTTTATTTAAGACCACTAAAACTTAGCTGTTTTTTCACCTTTAGTTAGTGGCACAGAGACCTTCTCAATTAGTAGCTATCAGGTACCTGGTTGTTCAACCAGTGTGGCCAAAGAAGGGAATTTACCATGGGGCCCTACTAAGCCAGCACACGGGGATAAGAGTTAAAAAGTCTCAATATATAGAGGTTACTGTTTTCTGTGATGTAAATCATCCCACCATGTGCAATTCCAAAGTACCATAAGTTTCACAACTGCCTGAAAAATTCTTGAAAATGTATCAATCATGTATTATGAGCCAGGTAAAGCCAATTCCAACACACCATTAAATAGGGAAATACACATTGTCAGCATCCTTTAAAATGTATGCTTTAATCACATGTTTTATTGCAATATAAACCTTATATGTTAGCAATTTAATTCTCCACAGAACTTTGTGGTGTCTACATACACGCACACACAAACACACACATGAACAAAGGTTGCTCTGATTGATTCTCCGGCAATATTGCTAAACCAGTGTCATCTACAGTCTCCTTGAATCCTCTTTCTCTATCCTAAGCAAAGATCAAATATGTAATAACTATCTTTACTAGTCCTTCATCAAGCTATTGGCAAATTAATAAAGATATATTTCCTGATTTGTTTTTCTTGATCCTATGTGTATATTAGATTGTTTATTAGCAGCATTTACGTTTCTAATAATCCTTTTTATAAATTAAATAATTAGTAATCATTAATGAAGCAGTATTATATGTTTTAATGTATTTATGAGGTTGAGTACATTAGTGATTATACATGTTGTCCATCATTGGTCCATATGATAATTAAATCCTTAACGAAAACCATCTGGATACATCTTAAAGATACATTTGGCATTTCTCAATTAATTTCAATTCTAGCATTTTATTTTATGTGAATAGATAACTGTTCTTTTATTGAAGATGTAGTCATTAGCCATTTTCAGAGATGCTTAAATCACAGTAATTTGAGCTTTGAAGGTATTCATATTCTTGACTAGGAAATCACAGGTGCAAGAAAACTCAATTTGTTTCCCAATACACATGTGGATCTCTCTGGCATCAACATTGAGAGAAAAATTGAAAGAATAGCTGTCTAATCCAATAACTTTAAAAAATGGTAGAGCCCTCTTTCAGTCCACACCACAACACTGTCACCTCTGATTCACCACATGGGGGATATGGTTGCATATATAAATCTTCCGTACTGTCTCAAGTTACACTTTCAAGTAGAATTAATGAAGTGATGTTAACATTTAGTGCTTCCAGAAGTGAAAGAAATAGTAGGTCAAAATTTAACTTTTAAAAATACATTTTCACACATTTATGCTCTAAACAATATAATTGCAGTCAGTTGATCTTTGAAGAACTTAGTAGCTAAATTGCAACAATCCTTTATCTGTTGCAGACATTGAAATTAGACAGGTTGCTATTTCCTGATTTTAATTTTCTGACTAGGCTTTCTTTAATCTGCCAATCTTTAAAAATTAGTGAAAAAGAATTATTCCACTTTCAATGTTGTGTATCTTTTTTTAATTTCAGTTCACCAACATTTATAATTCTTCTTTCACCACTTGTATCTACCTAAAACTACAGGTAAGCTATCTTCTGTTTCTCTGGGACTGACACTGTAATTATTCCCTAAGAAATAAGTGAATAGACTTCTGGTTTTGGTTTCAGCATGTAAAGATCTTAGAAGTTGTTTCTCCTGTACTTAAAATAAGAGAAAGATGGAATAACTAAAAACTAGTGATATTTTTGAACTCATCACAAAACTGAGGTTTTAGGACAAACTGATTCCACAAAACATTGGATAGTCAATTTTTTAATCTCTTAATATCCAAAGGGATTAAAAAATTACAAGGCACAAAGTTTCAAGAGACAAAGTAGTCATTAGAGCCTGACTATGATATGACTCAGATACTGGAATTATCAGGCAAGTAATTTAAAATGTCTATAAACAATATGTTCAAAACCCTGTGCTAAAAAAAAATAATAATAAACCATGAGGCCTAGGTTGCACAAATCTTGCAGATTCCCAAAAAGGGCTTCTCTTTATGACTGGCTCTTAACGGGCTTCTGGCTCTGTGTAACTTGGAATATTATATATATATATATTACATATAATATATATAATATGATATATAATGTATGTGTATATATATATATGTATTTCTGATCAGAATTTTTTTTGTGCCTGAGGTCTTGGGCCAGGCTGTGTCAATTTGATAAGACAGCTTATACCAACAATGTAATCTAGGGTTCTGGAAGTTTGGACTCTGAGAAGCTGAGATCAGTTACATAGGTACCGAATACCCAAGTGATTAACCAGCAATAAAAACTCTGAATGCCAAAACAGGAGTAAGCTCTCTGGTTCGCAATACTTCCTATGTGTTGCTACACATAATTACACAAGAATTAAGCAAGTCTGTGCAACTCTACTTGAAGAGGGCACCTGCAAGCTTGTGCCTGGTTTCTTCTGTACTTTTCCTGATGTGCCCTTCCCTTTTGCTAATTTTATTTTACATTCTTTCATTGTATGGGATGAAAAATGTTTTGTGTCAACTTGACTGTGCCATGGGGGGCACAGATTAAACTTTCGGGGTATGTCTATGAGGCAAGGGTGTTCCTGGATTACAGTAACATTTGTATGGGTGGACTAAAAAAAGTATATTTCCCTCACCATTGTGGGTGGGCACCATCCAATTCATTGAGAGTCTGAATAGAACAAAGAGGCAGAAGAAGGAAGAATTTGCTCCTTTTGTTTTCTGTTTGCCTGCTTAAGCTGAGAAATTAGTCTTCCTCTGCTCGTGAACTGAACTGGGATTTTTACTATTGATTCCTCCTGGTTCCTAAAAAAATCCAAGGCCTTCAAATTTAGACCAAAATTATGGCACCAGCTTTCCTGGTGCAGCTGCAGATAGCAGATTATGAGATCTCTCAACCTGCATGATTGCATGAGCCAATTCCTCATAAATAAATATATATATTTACTATCATATATATCATAATAAATATATTTATATATATTAATATATAATACATATACAATACATATATCCTATTAAGTATGTTTGTTTCTCTGGACAACCCTGGTTAATACACTATAATAAAAAGTAACCATGAATGTAAGAGTTTTTCTAGGTCCTGTGAGTACTTCCAGTAAATCACCAATTTGGAGATGGTCTTAGGAATTCTGATACAGATTGTAATGGAAAAAGGTAGACAACATGAAAAACCAAATGGGTAATATCAGCCTAGAGATGAAAACTGTGAGAGAAGATCAAAATAATTTCTACAAATAAAAATAAGGTAACATAAATAAAGGTTGTCTTTGACAGGTCCATCAGAGGACCTGACACAAATGAGAAAAGAATCTGGGAACTTGTATATAGGCTAATAAAAACGTTCCAAACAGAAACACAAGGACAAAAGAAAAAAAAAAAGAACTCAAATATTGAAAAATACATCCAAGATATTTGGGACAATATAACAAGTTTTGAAATTTTTATAATTAGGATACCAGAAGTAGAAGAAAGAGAAAAGTATCTGAAGGAATGAATGAACAGAGTGCAAATGAGCTTTCAAAGGTGGAACAGACAGGAAATGTTCCTACTTCTTAAAGTTTGGAAGTAATATTTAAAAAAAAAAACAATAAGCTAGTACTAATCCCTTCATTTCTAGAAGAGTGTAAAGGACATGTATATAACTGAGTATAACTACCTTCACATGTGTTTGCATATATGAAACTAACTTTAACATGAAAAAATGTGTTTTTTTAAGGCTTAGAGACTCTCTTTCATATGTTCCCATAGATAACAACTTTCATTCAAATTATCCTACAATTTGAAAATGTAGTAAATTTAATTTACATTAGTATTAGGACATAGGCTGACATGGAAATACAGAAACAAACAAACAAACACAAAACCAACCAAACAAACAAACAAAAAACCCAGAGACTAAGTTTTTGACAACTTAACATGGTGTCTTGATTCTAAGACCTATAACTTAAATATTTTACATCATTAGTACTTGGTTTAGAGTTCACAGATTGTCTTAAAAATTCAAAAATATTAGAGAAGATAAATACTGAAATATCTTTCTAAGTCACAGTTTAAATAAAATAAAAGTTTTGGGTTTTAGGAGCCTACTTCCAGTTCTATGATTTTCAAGTAATTTATCTTACCCATAAATGTGTAGATAAATTTTAGGCGTGAGTATAATGATATATTGTGCCTGAGTTGTTTCATATGAGAATTTGGTGACACAGCTAAAATGTGATAGATATTGGTAAACTGTTTCAAACAAAAATCTACTTCTCATATAATATTGTTTCTTTACAGATTAGTTCGATGGGACTCAAACATCAAAATTTAAAAACAGTAACATAACCTTCGTGTTAAATCACCTTTCTTTAGTAAAAGTACTATATTTTAGGTCCAAATACAACTTATATGTCACTAAAAAAACTAATATGACAATTCTTCTTTCTAGTATTTTGATACTATATTACTTGGATAGATGATAAAATTTCTCCATAATTCTAAACTCTAATGAAATTGATTTTTAGGTGAATGTACTGGCTGAGTATGAGTAAATAGTAGGCATAGAAAGATGACTTGTTAGAAACAGCCAGGAAGAAAAGATATTCATAAGAGAGAATAATGGCATGTACAGAGCAGAAAAAAGAATATGGAAAAGGGTAAAGTTTTAATAAATATTGACCTATTAAGCATGGAAGGTATAATTAAATATATTTTACACTTTTGAAAAGGTATCAACGCAGTGTGAATCATGAAAAGCCTGCAATAACTTTCTAGACACTACATTCTGCACTATAGTGTGGAAGCACTAGTAATACAGACTGAGAACAGTTTTGGTTTAATCTGAACAGCTAAAAAAATCATTAGGAGTTTAATAGATTACTACTCAAATTCAATGAGTATCTGTGTGTACATGCATGTTATTCTAATATCTAAGAGTGTGTGTGTGTGTGTGTGTGTGTGTGTAAAGGTGTATAGAACTTTTAAAATAATATAAACACTTATAAATATAGGGTCCTATATATACTATGTATATGTTTTGTCTTGCTTTTTCACTTGACATTATAATATTTTATTTCATAAAATTATTTAAAATCTTCATTTTCCAAACCTCCCTTTTTATAGTTCATCATATAGATATATACTACTATATTTAACCATTTCTTCCTTTGAAATATTTACTTTATTTTTCCTTATATTTTGTTAATTACTATGTAACAAACATCATTGCATATACTGATAAAACATAATTTTTTCCTTCCTCTTAGGAGAGAAACTCCTAGAAATGAAAATACCAGGTCCAGTGTATAACTTTTGTGAAGACTCATCATAGGAAAGTTGCTTTCCAAATGCATTGCTATTTTATGGGATGGTGTTTTAACAGAAATGATCTGTGCTTCAAAGAAAAAACATAGTGCAATGTTTTCTGAAATAGTAGATTCTGGTGCCAGATAAAGGTAATGTCATGTGAGAACGTCAGTAATTCTTTCCAGTCCATCTTGCATGTGCATAAAGGCAGGAGAATTACAGAGCCTGCTATTTGGATAGCAAGACAAGGTAATAATTCTCCCCATTTTAGCCAATTCTGAGGTCTTGAGTTTCCTACATAAAATGTTCCTTGACTTTTACACACATCATTACAAATGTGCATTGAATCACTTCTTGATGTCTTGCAGTGATTATAGTTCATGAATTTTATCCGTTTTTTTCTATGTATTATGCATTTTTTCAGTTAACTCTTGGTAAATGCTGGTGGAATGTGAATGTCTTTCTGAATATTATAAGAGAATAATTTCACCTGTTTAAAAGAATGCAAAAGAAATTGACTTTTTGAAAATCGAGTATCTATGTATACTAGATATATATCATAGTCTCACAAATTCCACATTAAAAGGAGATTTCTGAATATTCCAATTATCCTTCAGTTTATTTATTTGTAATCTCTAGTCTTGAAGAGAATTTGGCAAGTTAAAGTTTCTGCAAACAAAAGCAAATAGCTTGATTGAAAAATGGCAAAGGACATGGACACTTCTCAAAAGAAGACATACAAGTGACCAAAAAAAAAAAAAAAAATGAAAGCATTCTCAGCATTACTAATCATCAAAGAAATGCAAACCAAAACCACAATGAGATACACCTTACACCAGTCAGAATGACTTTTAAAAAGTCAAAGAAAAACAAAATGTTGCTGAGGCTGCAGAGAAAAGGGAATGCTTATACATTGTTTGTGGTAATGTAAACAAGTTCATCCATTATGGAAAACAGTCTGAAAATTTCTCAATAAACTTTAAATAGAGCTACCATTCAACCTAGTAATCCCATTACTGCGTATATACCCAAAGGAAAATAAATCATTTCCCAAAAAGACACATGCACTCGTGTTCATTGCAATGCTATTCACAATAGCAAAAACATGGAATTAAGCCAGGTTCTCATCAATAGTAGACAGGACAAAGAAAATGTGGTACCTATATACCATGGAATACTATACAGCAATAAAAAGAATAAAACCATAACTTTTATGGAGACATGGGTGCAATTGGAGGCAATAATTCTAAGTGAAGTAATACAGGAACAGAAAATCAAACACTGCTTTTTCTTACTTATAAGTGGGAGCTAAACATTGAATACTCATGGACTTAAAGATGGAAACATTAAACATTGTGGACTATTACAGTGGGGAGGGAGAGAAAAACAGGGAGTGTGCACTGAAAAACTACCTAGCAGGTACTATGCTTATAACCTGAGTGATGGGATCTGTTCTCCAAACCTCAGCATCATGCAGTGTACTCATATAACAAATCTGCATATATATCCCCTGTATCTAAGAGAAAAGTTGAAATTAAAGAAAATAAAATGTGCAAAAAAAGAAAAAAAAGAAAAGAAAAAATGAAACGATGGTAGTGATTATCCACTTATGGGGGAAAAAAAAAAACTTCCACCAACATTGTATATTGCATATACGTAGAAAGAAGTGTCCCCAGACACATGCTTTATTCAAGTTATTTATTTTATTGAGCGCTGCAGTATTTATTTGAATGTATCATCTCTTGTTGGATTACATGCAACTGCAATAATCAAAAAGAGATCATTGTATCCAAATTTATATTATCTTTATCCCTGCTTTACTGTTATTCAATAAGTTATCCACATTACAGCCAGAATAATTGTTTAAAAATTGTGTTTGATCGCATGATGCGTTTTATTAAAACACTTACGTGACTTTCCAAAGCACTAAGAGAAGGAAAAATGTTAATATTGCTTACAAGACCTGAGCAATGAGACTCTTTCTATTGTTCATGCCTCTTTTCTCATTGTCACGTACTTTTTTTAACCCTACCCACACAACCCACTATACCAGCATACTACTGCTTATCCAGACACATATTCATTACATTTAATTTCTAATTTCTTCAAGTTATTTGTTTATGGTGCAGTTTTCTGGTAAATAATTCATGCCAATGGTCCTTACCACTTTATCTTCATTTGGCTACATTCTACTCAAATTTTGGTGTTTACCATAGATATCAGTTTTGCTGGGAAGAATATACGCTGATTTTACAAATCTGGAGTGAAACCCTTTTCTATTAGGGCAAAACTATTTATATTCTGTCTTAATATTGATCACATTATATTGAAATTGCATGTTACAGTGCATAAGCCATTAGACTGTAAATTCTATTATTGGCAGAGACAGCATCTGCAACAATTCACTACTTCACCCCATGTCCTAATGCTGTTTGGCATTATTAGGAGTCTACAAATATTTGCTTAATGAACAAACAAATTAGAGAAGGCATAGTTTAGGTTCTTTAATTTGGAAATTCATGAGAATAAATTGTTGAAATTGTCAAATACAGAACATGATATGAGAAAAAAATATTTTTTTATATAGTTCACATTGGCATAAAATATAAGAAGTGGAATTCTGACATAAATGATCTTTTATTCTTTCTTACTGGGGAAACAAAACCCTTAGTCACTTTGTGCAAACAGAATTGAATCTGTTCTTCTCAATTCACATTCTTTTTTCTGCTTTTATTTTCCAAATCTACTCTTTGGAAAAGCAGATTTCCAAACTTTTTCTGCTTTTTATTTCCAAAACTGATTCTCTTATGTTTGTCCCAACTGACTACTGATGTCTCTGTATGCACACAGGTTTCTTGTATTTGGGCACTACCAGATTGTGACTTGAGATAAAAATTGACATCAAAGTTGAGCAGAAATGTGGAAACTGTGCCTTTTACTGGCTAAAGGCTGTTTTTATTTATGCACTTTTACCTGGTATTGCTTTGGCAATGCTATTATTTGTGTAGCTATGTTAAGAGAATGTTTTTCAATAGTAATAATAAAACTTACTGGAATTACTTCCTGGTTAGTTGATTGTTTCTGTTCTTTTCCTGGGTCTACCTTTAAGTTAGTGTAAAATTCTCAATGTGGAGTATGTATAAAACCCTTGAGTGATATTGACAAAGTAATAAGAGGAAAACGTAGCTAGAGCATTGAGCTTCCCCAGAAGCTCAATGCTCTATCTCAATCCATTATTATGTCAATTCATTTATTTATAAAAAATTTATTCATTGAAAAAGTATGTATTGAACCCCTTTTTAGTGTTAAATATAACGAATGATAATCCTCTTGATATACAAAATAAGAGCCTAATAACATAATTCATCAACTCAATCTGGCCCCTGCCTCTATAATCAATTCCCCATGTAGAGTTAATCTTTTAAAATTAATTTTTCTACTTACTACATTGCCTAAAATTAATCAATGGCTTCCCATTGTTTTTGGAAAAAGAGACAAAATATTTATAATATAGCATAACATCCTTAATTCTCTAATGTTCACAGATCCCTGACTTGGTCACTCACTAGTCTCATACCCAGTGTACTGTTTATAGCAAAATTGCTGTCTTTGAATGGGTGGCCACTTTTTATCCTTCTCATTGTTTCCCTAAAATTGTACCTTGAACGCAAAACCATTATTGACCACCTAAACTAGTAATTTCCACCTCAATTTATTATCTATTTTATTGCCTGTGCATTTTCTTCATAGCACATATCTATGCCTCTAATTATTTTGCTTCTTTGCTGTTTACTTATAGTCTTTCTTTGCCTAAGCTATGTAAATTCTACAGTGGCAGGATACTCATCTCTTTATATCTTCAGGGACTAGAACAGTGATTTAAAAAAAGAAAAACTAATAAATGAATAAGTAGATAATGAATGAAAAGATTATATCCATAAGTAATACTCTTTTTCCTCAGGAATCTCACTAGAAATTTTATTTGCATGGACCTGCGTTAGGACCCTTCTAAACTAAAGTAGATTACTTCTCCACTCTATTTTAAGATTATAGTGCAGACTAACAAGAATGGTAGCCTCCAGAATTATGTGACTAAAGTCAAGGTCAGAGTATTTATTTTAATGAATATCAAGTGCCTAGACATTGCTAAGCATAATTGCTTAACCTTATTTATTCACTGCTCCTTCCTTCCTATGTGCCTCTAAACATTATGAGAAAAGCAAAGATCTCAAAAACAAATGTACAAACAGAAGTTTAACATTATGGTTTAATCTTTGTGCTTTCTTTAGTTCAGTCTTTAACTTCATAGTATATTGAATGATTCTTCTCCTACTTTTATGGAATTATTTTGTACATTCTCTGAAAAAACAGCTGATAAATAGGCATTGAAAATGAGAATTTTTACTCACCAACAAATTTCTCCCTAAGAAAGCCCAAATCCCCAGTATCACAGTTTATAGAGAAATCTATTATGCTTGTGACAGGACTAGCTTTTGAGTATTCCATTCATCAAATCTTTAACACAAAACTTCTTAGCACTAGTGCCTTTTTTCTTCCACAGTCACAAAAACAGATGTTGCTGGAATCTATGGAAAATTGGGTCAGTAAATCAGGAAACAATGATCCATTTTCAACAAAAATTAAGTTTTGAGCTCTTTTAGTTCTTTTCACTCCTCAGGCCAAAAGATGTGAATCATATTTGATGAGAAATCTGACTTCTTTCCTCACATTTGATACTATTATGCCCTGCTAACTTTTTATCAAATCTATCCCCTAATGAACTGCACATTAAGTCCAAAAAGGTGAACTTTTCATCAATTATCATTACTCACTGACTGAAATACACTGTTTTAGTAAAGTTTCTATTAGTCACGCTTCTTCAGAGAAACAGAATGTGTGTGTGTGTATGTGTGAGTGTGTGTGTGTGTTTGTGTAGAAATAGAGAGGAATTTATTATAAGGACTTGACTCAGGAAGTTATGGAGGCTGAGAAGCTCCAAGATCTTTGGCTAGCAAACTGGAGATCCAGGAAAGTCAACAGTATAATTTTGGTCCTAGTCCAAAGGCCTGAAAGGAGAATAATTGCTGATGTAAATTCTATTGTGAAGGCAGGAGAATGTCAATGTCCAACCTTGAAGACATTTTACCAGAGAATGAATTACTTTTTACTCAGCACCTTTATTCTATTCAGACCTCCAATGTATCAGATGTAGTCCCTCCACGTTAAGAGGCAATCTGCTCTACTCAATGATCAAGTCAAATGTTAATCTCATTCAGACACACCCTCACAGACACACCCATAATAATGATGAATAAAATACCTGGGTACTCCATGTCCCAATCAAGTTGACACATAAATTAATCACCAGAGAGTGACCTATTGTATGTGATATGCTATAGTCTATGTTAATAGAAAAAATGTACAGAGAAGCAACAGGAATGGATCTCTCTAGGAAGAAACTTCCTGATGTCAACTAATGATTTTGAATATAAACATAAGGCTATTGGGATTAAAATGGACAAATGTAGGGAAAAAATGAAAATTGTAGACAAAACAATGAAGGTTGATTATTCTGGCAAGTCTTTATTTTCCACTACCCACAGAAAGAAATAACATTTTCTCAGACTTACCAGATTTTCTAATTTTTCCTCTTTAAAGTTGTAATCTTGATTTTCTAAGTGAAGCATGAATTGAATTAAACATGAACTTAACTGAGACTTCAGGGAAAAAAAAAAAACTTGAGTAAATAAACACAAATATATATATAATGGGTTTATAGAGTGACCTATTATATACGATATATAATAGTCTATGTTAATAGGAGATTTGTAGAGAGAAGCAACAGAGATGGAACCTTCTATTCCCTTTGTCTATACACAATCAATGGTCTAGTTTAGTTCCAAATTCAAACTTTTTTTTCTTCTTAATGTTTTAAAACATGTGGATACATCTTTCTTGCTTGCTTGCTTCCTCCCTTCCTCCCTCTCTACTTCAATACATTCCTCCCTTTCTTCCTTCCTTCCTTTTTTCCTTCCTGTTCTTCCTCCCTTTCCTTTTGTTTCTTCTTTCCACTTCTATTTTCTTTCTTTCTTTCTCTTTCTTTCTTTCTTTCTTTCTTCCTTCCTTCCTTTTTTCCTTTTTTCCTTCCTTTTCTTCCTCCCTTTCCTTTTGTTTCTTCTTTCCACTTCTATTTTCCTTCTTTCTTTCTTTTCTTTCTCTTTCTTTCTTCCTTTCTTTCTTTCTTTTCTTTCTTTCTTTCTTTCTTCCTTTCTTTCTTTCTTCTTCTTCTTTCTTCTCTTTCTTCTTTCATCTCCTTCCTTCCTTCCTTTCTGTCTTTTACTTTATTCTTTCTTTCCTTTTTCTTTCTTTCTTTCTTTTTTCCTCTCCTTCCTTCCTTTCTCTCTTTTACCTTTTTCTTTCTTTCTTCTTTCTTTGTTTCTTTCTTTTCTTCCTTCTTTTTTTTTTTTTTTTGGAAACAGAGTCCAATTCTTGTCGCCCAGGCTGGAGTGCAATGGTGCAATCTCAGGCCACTGCAATCTCCACCTCCTGGGTTCAAACAATTCTCCTGACTCAGCATCCTGAGTAGCTGAAATTACAGGCACCTGCAACCATGCTTGGTTAATTTTTTTGTATTTTTAGTAGAGAGGAGTGTTTCACCATGTTGGCCAGGCCGGCCTCCCTTCCTTCCTTCCTTCCTTCTTTCCTTCCTACCTTCCTTCCTTCCTTCTTTCCTTCCTTCCTTTCTATTTTTCCTTCCTTCCATTTCTTTCTGCTAGCTGAGAGAAGAGTTAGAGTGGAAATAGTTTTTTGAAAAGCTCATATTTCAAATAATTTTGCCTGGAGTTAAATACAGATTTTCCTGCATTCTCACAGAAAGTTTTCCTTATTTACTATTATTTGTCTGCTTCCTCTTCATATTATCATTATTTTTATTTTATAGAGACAGTCTTTTACTATTTTGCCTAGACTGGTCTTGAATTCTTGGGCTTAAGCAATCTTCCCGCCTTGGCCTCCCAAGGTGTTGGGGATTCCAGGCGTGAGCCATGGCACCTGGCAGAAAGCATTCTTATAAGACATCTATGCCACAGTTACAGGCAAACCTAGAGAGAGAATTTCATGGAAGTGCTTAAATACAAACAGTTCAGACAGTTTATTCAATTCAACCTAAAGAGTTTTTAGAAGAGTCACACATTAGAAAAAATTTGAAAAACTTGATATCACACTGTGAAATTTGACTCAATATGTTAACCATTTACATGTATCTTCTAGGTCAAGGGTTCATAACATTTTTTCAGCCACAAACCCTTTGGCGGTTGTCAGGGGAACAGTTTATGAAAATCTGAAAATAAAGCAACAAAATGCAATACCAAAGCCCTATAAATCCAAAAATTTTTTTTAAATAAAGTAAACAAAATATGAGGAGGAAATCTGTGATTTTTTATGGAAGTCATTGTAGTAGTGCATCACTCAGACCTTATAATTCAGTAGTGATCCTGCTAGAGGAGCACAATGGGCTCACAGTCTCCAGATGTCTCACTTTTAGAACTCATTAAACATTCACACCACGAACATGCTCTGCCTGGGCTACTCTCCGGCAGTGACTAACACAGAGGAGATATAAAGCCAGGGCAATTCCCCCAACACAGGATTGCTCTAACAACGATCCTTGTATTGTGGCTTCTTGTGGATCTGGTCAAAGTTTTGGCAAAATTCCATTGTAGTCTGTGGATTTCTTCTCATTTCTTTTTCTTTCCTAATTTCTTTTCACAGTGTCACAATGCCTACCCTCCCTTCTCTCTTATTTATCCTTTGCATGAATTTCCCAAAATAATTACTTTTTACTTTGAATTCACTTTTGGTATGCCTTCTGGAGAACCCAAATTGACACACTAATTAACTCATCATTAACTAGTCAATAATTTTATAGGTATGCTACGTATATACCAGCCAGGAGTGTTTAAGGGCCTCAAAAAAGAAACTCTCTGATAAGCAAGGGGTCTAGAATATTGGTAAGAAATATGGTCAGTCTCATATCAAGTATCTTTGTCCTGAATTGTTACAAACAAAATACTGCATTGCAGAAATGCTGGAAAAAATGTTTGACATTTTCTTACTTATTTTACTTTGTATAACAATCTCTTACTTTTTTGGGCAAGATAGAGGGACATTTACTTAGAGTCATATATAACTGCTAGCATAAATACTATTGTATTCTTTTTGGAATTAATAAATATCATCATAAATACACAGATTAAGTTTCTAAAATATTTTCTCACTCTAATCCTTCATTTAAATTTAACCCTGCTGCTTTATTTTCTAAGTAGGATACATATGCATACCTATATGCACACAGTATGTTCTTTGTTAGTTTCTTAACCTCAGGGATTATAGTCACTGTTATCACATTTTAGACAGGACCCTGAAGATTAGTATATATTTATCAATTTCCCAGAGTACAGTCACAACTATGGCCTTTACTTCTTTACAAAAAGCATGTGTGAAGGGATTGAAAGCAGCTACAATTTGCTTTTTGTAGAGGTGAATAATTAAGATGTATGGTTTCTGATGTTTTCATATTTGACAAAGTACAACTTGAGAGTTGACTGAGATGTTGTCTCAGACAAATACAACTACGAACTCAGATAAGAAGGCAAAAATATGCTCCATGGGGCTCTTATATTTTACTTGTGACTGATTTCTTCTATGAATTTAGCACCAAGGGTTTTAGTCTAATTATTCACATTTAACATACTAAATTTGAATCCTCTCTCCAAATTAGTAGAATCTACATTTTGTTTTCTTTGAGGATCAGTACAACATCTACACTTCACAATAACTTGATAGCTGAAAATCTGATAAGCTTTATCTTCATTTCTGTTTAATCATTCTGAAAGTTTATTGTAAGGATGGGGGGAAATCTGTGAAAGTGATGATTTCAGCATAAGCCAGTTCCTTTCTGGTGACAGAATACCAGTAAGAGACTGGCTTAGGTTGATATCATCGGCTCTGACTCCAGAATGTTTTTGATTTTAATCCATCTTTTTCTCATATTGAAATCAAGTTCATTCTCATATTCAGCTTTAGTTTCTAAACTTTCTCATAACCTTCTAGTCAATCTTCTTTGGATTTATTTTACCATTCCAAATGGTCAGGTTTTAATGATTTCCTCCCTAGAATTCTTGACACTTTTGAAAATCTCATTAAAACCTCCTTTTTGATATTCCATTAGGTACTACTGAATTGGTCCGTATCATTGGACACAAACACGCTGCTGTGCAGATTGTTTAAAAATCATGTTATCTGATATTCACAATATCAAACTGCTCTAGGTGCCTTGATCGATAAATAAGTACTTCTAAATATACTTGACAAGCAATGGAGATCAATAATACCTTTGAGCAGGATAAAGGTGTGACAGAAGCAGTGTCTGCCAATATGTATGTTGAAGTTCACAACTTATAGAAGAGGTGTTATTATACTTAAGAAAATCAATTTGGCATCTGCTGCAATCATCCAGAAATTATCATTTATTTTATCACAGTCCAGGTGACACAGTGCAATTTTTTTCATACTTACATCTTCTAGAGAAGATGTCATTAATTGCCCCAGCAGTTCAAGATTCTGAAATGTTGGAGCCTTAAATCTCAGAGGAGAAATGTTCACCAAGTTATATTTATAGGGACAATATATCCTGGCTTAATCTAGTAAAGATGCAGATATTATATTTTTTTCTGTTTATTTCCACCTCAACTAGCACATGAAAAAGTATTTGTCTATAATTTTAATGAATTATATCAGGTAATATGAAATGAGAAGCCACTTCTGCCTACCAGGAAATCTATTCCATATTAGAGATATTGACTCATACAGTTATTCCTGTTGAAAATACCTTCAATTAATACCAAAAGACAGATTTTAACCCAAAAAGGAGGAAGAAAGAAATGAAACTCTTTCTGATGTAGCAGACAATGAAAACGTTTGGTTGAAGGAAATAAACTTCTAGTATCACAGCCTGACACTGATTTTTGGTACTTCAGCAAAAAATGTTGCTAGAGAATTTTGATACACAAATAATAAAGTTTGTAGTTAAAACCTAAACTTGGGAAAATTACTGGTTCAACACTATCTATAATTATTACAAAAACTGAAACGATCCCTTACAACTCAAGTGGACAAGAAATATGGGACAGTGTGGTTTCCTCACAAGGGTAAGCACATAACAAAAATGCCATAACACATGAAGATTCAAATATGGAAATGAGGAAACCATTTTCTTTTAACTATTGAGTAGCTGAATGAAGCAGTTGTATTATGAGAAATATTAGAATTATTTCTCTCTCTCTGACTCTTATCATCTGTCATCTCTCTCTTTTTCTCTCTTTCTCTCTCTTGCTCTCTCTCTCCCTGTCTTCTCAGTTTGCTGTATAACCGAACACATTAGGTTTAATTTTTGTGTATTATTTTTTTGCATGTAGTTAGTATCCTATGGTGTGTTTATTATATTTCACTGGCACTTAATTAAAGTATTATTACATCAGTTTCTAAAAACAAATATTCAAAAGGGCTGAAATTAAAAGATAGTCAAGAATACACTCTTTGAATTTGAGTTTAAAAACACTCTTGCTATACCATTACAAATGCACATAATAGATTATTTTTTCAAGTAAGCTGTAGCACATAATAGATGATTTCCTTAAGTAAGCTGTAACTTTACTATAGCTTACTTAAGGAAATCATCTATTATGTGCATTTCTGTTTTTATTTCAACTACTCTTTAAAACAAAATAAAATTTAGGATTATAAATTTGATCGTTGTGGCGCTTGAACTAATGATTACTTCTGTTTGGGATGCCAAATTTAAAATATTTTCTGCGTATCTATTGAAAAGTCACTTTAAGAAACATGTTATGCCGGGCGCGGTGGCTCACGCCTGTAATCCCAGCACTTTGGGAGGCCAAGGCGGGAGGATCACGAGGTCAGGAGATGGAGACCATCCTGGCTAACACGGTGAAACCATATCTCTACTAAAAATACAAAAAAATCAGCCGGGCGTGGCGGCGGGCGCCTGTAGTCCCAGCTACTTGGCAGGCTGAGGCAGGAGAATGGTGTGAACCCGGAAGGCGGAGCTTGCAGTGAGCGGAGAACGCGCCACTGCACTCCAGCCTGAGCGACATAGCGAGACTCAGTCTCAAAAAAATAAAATGAAATAAAATAAGAAAGAAAAAAAACATGTTATAATAAGTGTGATAAACAGAACAATACTAAACTGCAACTAAAGCATATTAAGTAATGCAGAATTTCTATTTAACAGTAGAATATAAATTCCTTGAGTAGACCACTTTTATTTGGATAGAGTCATGCTGATTACCTGGCCAAAAAATATTTCAATGGTTAAGGACAGCAGAAGAATAATACTTTCATGTGAAGTCTTTTGTTTCAGGGATACAATTAACATCTACTCACTAAACGGCTTTCTGTAATAAACAGTATGATTAGTTTGTGATGTTCAGCACTTGACTGTAAATAGTTATAATTGCATGGAGAGAAATCCATAAACAAGAAGGTTTAAGAAACTTCTGATATTCCTGTTTCTAGCAATTAAAAATAAAAATTTCATTGTTCATCAACAACTTTCCTTAATTAGGGGTTAAATTATCATCCTTCTTAACTCATTTGATAATTTTCAGTTACATAATAATGCAGCTATTCATTAAGGTACCTGTAAAACAACAACAAAAAATAAATTTAACTAATTATCAGAAGCAAAAGGGATTCATGATTTAAGAGCCAAAATTATATATGAAATAAAGTCCAAGAAATTCTCCAAAGACAATGTAAAATCATCAACATGGCCTGAAATAAAATAAAACTTTATCCTCCCATAATGTATGACTGGATGAGATGGAACAACTTTTATGACTTTAGTGATTCTATTGTAGTGTATCTTGGCTCGTCATTCTATATTTATTTCTTGTGCTCCTGGAAAATTTTATTCATTGTAAAAATTGGAAATCTCTGTTTTTCATTTAATTTTTGCTTTCTTTCTTTTCTTTATATTTTATTTTATTTTTGAGATGGAATCTTGCTCTGTCACCCTGGCTGGAGTGCAGTGGTGCGATCTCGGCTCACTGCAAGGTCCACCTCCTGGTTTCATGCCATTCTCCTGCCTCAGCATCCCAAGTAGCTGGGACTACAGGTGCCCACCACCACATCCAGCTAATTTTTTTTTTCTTTTTTGTATTTTTAGTAGAGACGGAGTTTCACCGTGTTAGCCAGGATGGTCTCGATCTCCTGACCTCATGATCCACCTGCCTTGGCCTCCCAAAGTGCTAGGATTACAGGCGTGAGCCACCTCACCCGGCCTAATTTTTGCTTTCTAAGATGCTTGGAGATATGATTACTTTGAGGTTTTAGTTTATTCTTCTGTGGATTAAAGAAATAAACTGGATACCCTGCAAGAATTTTGATTTAATTTGATTGTTTTGGTAGTGTGGACAAAGCCTAGACACTATCCCATGTCAAGAGGAGATGTCTCAGTTTTACAACAATTTGGATTGAGAGACAATCCTTAGGTTGAATGCCTAGACCTGAAGGAAGAACTACAGTTCAAATAAACGCATTCCAAAGAAATGAACACATACACATATTTACATGTTCATATTTCTAAAGATCTTATTGGAAGACAAAGCTTAAGAAGACCTGAGAGACACAGGATACCTCTGTCTACTCTGTGGGCTACATTGACCTCATATGGTGTGAAACTGTAGTTTATATTTACTTACTTCACTACTCTGTCCCTGGCCATTTTCCCATTTGCTACTGTGTTTTCCATAAGTTCTAGTGGTTCGTAAGTATCCCTTTTGTGTAAGATGTTCAGTTTTTAGTAGCTATAAGAAAGTGGCACAGTGGTGGTATGGCTTACAGTCTTGGCCCATTCATACTAAACCCCTGCCTATTCTTCTAGCTGTAGCTGGTGTCACCCACCCTTGTCTTTCAACACTTCACCTGCACTGAATTTTCACCCATTCCTCAGAACTTCCAAGCTTTTTTTCCATCCCAGGATCCCATCTATTCTTTACAAGGTTACCCCTCTCCCACAAATATGCCCTTTCTGTTTGGATAATTTATGTTAGACTTCAGTATGAATGCACATTTCCTAGAGAGTTCTTCCTTGATTTCTCATCTTAATTAAATATCCTCTACGATTATTTCTCAATACTGTGTTAGTACATTTTCTGACATTATGAATGAATGCTTCAGTCTGGATAATTGATAATGAACAGATATTTATTTAGCTTATGATTCTGTATGCAGGAAAGTCCAACATTGATGGACTAGAATCCAGTGAGGGCCGCAGGCCATGCCATTTCATGGTAGAAGAGCAGAAGGAGGGAGGAGCAAGCAAGTGCCTGTGAAAGAGAAGGACACCAGGGGCCCAACTAGCTTTATAACAATCCACTTTCAAACAGGTGCTGCAATAGTCACCTTCATTTATGAGGGATGAGGACTCTGCTTTCATGACCTCATCACTTCTTATTAGGCCCTTTCCTTCAAATTCTGTTGTTAAATTAAGCTTCTGACAGATGAACTTTTAGGGAACACATGAAAATCATAGAAAGCAGCATATTACAGTCTTTAATTATATCATTGTTTAGAATTAAAACTATATCCATGTATATTAATGTGTTATTGACTGTCTCTTCCAACTTGAAAGAAAGTGTACAGGTAAGGGAATATGAAAATCTTTTTCTTTTTTTTTTTTTTAATTATACTTTAAGTTCTAGGGTACATGTGCATAACGTGCAGGTTTGTTACATATGTATACTTGTATATCCAGTGCCCAACAAAGTATCTTACCAATTGGAAAGGCCAGGAATGAGAATTGCATATGTATGAAATCTAAATTTAAATAAATTTTACTCTTTTTTAGAACACATACACACCTTTTGTTTTCTTGATCCTGTGCTGATAGGTCTTCCTTCAATTTCTTCTACCTATACGGATATTTGACAATAGTTTGGTTTGATCAACTGTAGCTAGAGAATTTAACATTCAGCTTTAGGCTAGTCAGGCTAAACATGAACAGGAGGATTCAATGTCTTCTGGACATTTCTCTGATTTCACATGTGAGACTCCTCCCCCCATTCTATCCCACACTAACCTACTAGGTATAACTTCCAGAATTTTTTTTTTTCCTGATGAGAACTTTGCATAACGTATGAAACGTTTTCAGAGCTGCTTTACAATTGATTCAGCTTCTCCAGTGTCTGGGGTTTGTCTTAACTCCAATCCACATTACTCTTTTATTGATAACCTTTATCTGTGCTGCCTTGTAGTCTAGGCAATAGTCTACATAGTCACTCGTTATCATCAACTGATTATTAAATTAATTCAATATATAGAAAATAAATAACTTCTATATTGCCAAATGCTTCTGCTAAGAATTTGGCATAGAAATAAAGTGAGAACAAATGAGTTCCACAGAAAATAAAATCTAACCAAAAAGATAGAGATGAACGCACACTGTAATGCATGCTAAAACTAAGAATTAAGAAATAAATTAGAATTTTTCAGGAGTCAAGGTTCATAGTAAATTTATGCAAAGGAGAGCTTAAAGTCATGAGTAAAGGCATTGATAAAAAGTCAACAGATTCAATCAAGAAACTCGTGTGTCACCATCAATTAAAAACTATGGGTGAACCGGGGCAGTGGATAATAAATCTTAAACAGGTGACAGAGTGTTACTGAAGAATTTGCACAGGGGATAATATAAACAGATTTCTATATAGAAATATTAAATTAGCAAGCATAACGTGAGAACTGTAAGTTGGGTTGGAAAAAAAGACTTCAACAAAAGAGATGAGGACAATGAGTTGTAATAGCACAGGTAGAAATGTGGAGGTTCTGAGATGTGGCAGTGGGTGTGGAAATAAAGTAGAGGTTATTGTATCAGTCCTTTCTCATGCTACTATAAAAGACTGCGTGAGATTGGGTAACCTATAAATGAAAGAAGTTTAATTGACTCACAGTTGCACATGGCTGGAAAGGCCTCAAGAAACTTAACAATCATGGTCATGGCAAAAGGGGAAGCAAACATGTCCTTCTTCACATGATGACAAGATGGAGAAGTGCCTAGCAAAATGGGGAAAAGCCCCTTGTAAAACCAACAGATCTCATGAGAACTTACTATCATGAGAATAGCATGGGGAAAACTGGTCCATGATTCAATTACCTCCCACCGGGCCCCTCCCTTGACACACAGGGATTATGGGAACTACAGTTCAAGATAAGATTTGACTGGGAACACAGACAAACCATATCAAGTGTATGTTCAGAAATGTAAAGAACATTTAATCAGGAAAACTTGATAATCATATTTGAAGAATATGGAGAAGAATGGAACAGAGCAATGTCTCAGTTCTCTCACTTGGGGAAAACAGTGGATAATAGTAATACTAAAACCAAAATATTTAAAATATCATATTTTACTTATATTAATAAATATTGCAGTTTTTTCTTTATGTTGAATTTTAGATGGTGTGACCTAATCAGGTAGATAAGTTGGCTAGACAGACTTACACATCTGTGTTCTGAACATGAATGTGAATGTGAAGTCATTGGCTTTTAGGAATAAGGCTTAAATAGCTCAAAAACTCATTGAGAGAAAGGTTACAAGTGAAATATTGATAAAAACCAAACATTCAGCAAGCCTATGTGTTAAGGGCCCAACATAGAAAGAGGAGCACTTGCCTGAATTGAAGCAGACTACAGTATAGGACGACACCCAGGCAGAAGTACTGGGAACCCACTGGAGAAGCTATGTTCTGAGAGGGAACCTTTAATTCAGGCCTAAAAGAGTAGTTGCCCAAATCATTCCCATTACAAAAAGTCAGGTTTAAATTCCATTTTTCTGTAGAAAAAACCTTCAATGAACATAACAAAGTAAAATATTTCTGTTCTACAAGTTTCAGGTCTCCAACTATGTCATTTTAGTCTTTACTTAAATAAAAAGTGTAAGAATTTAAAGATTTATTTTATATTCCCCAAACTAGGTTATAAGAACAGTAGAAGTAGGTGTCATGTTTCTTTTATATGTACAATATTATCAGATACATATATATATATATCTTTTCACAATTAGTTTTTCATAAATGTTTATTTATATATATATTTGATTTTAGAACTTTGTTATTATTGAAAGAGTAGAAACAAAATTAATTGCTTAACACTCCTTTCTGGCTACAATACATTTGGTCTAAATATATACATGTATGTGTAGTGGGTTCTTCCTTTTCAATGATATCTCTGATATTCTATTTACTAATTACCTTATTTAATCAAAGTACATTAGGGAGTGTCATTTAATTTTGAATTCTGCAACTGTGCAATACCTTAAGGAAGATAGTCTCTATCTATACCATGGGTGCTTTTCCATAACCAATTGAATTTCTTTAAGAAGGAAAAAAATCCTGGTATGTGAAAGGTTTTTAATTTTTTCTTGTAAATCCAACACCAGTACCAAATCTGTTTTACTACCTAAACTCACATGGAATAAATGGTAGTTTAGTGGGCAACTAGAGAATATCTAGAACCATGTTAATAATTGTGGTTTCATTATTCCAATGATAATTTCCTAGATCTGCTTAGAAATAATGTTGTTAACAGAATAGGAATTCTTTTTCCTCCAAAATTTGATTAGTCATTAGAATAGGATTTCTGAATGCTGCTTGAAGAATCCTTTTAACCTAGGCATGTTGTCCATACTGAAATTAAACTACCATTATTGATCTAAATATGAGAAATTGTATTTGTAATATTCTGCTAAAAGAATAAGAAAATGATTTTGACACTGACTAAAGACAGAAATTAGGATGAAAATCATAGCAGAGGAAAGGAAAAAGAAGAGAGACCTAGAACTATAATGATCAAATTTATTTAAAGTAACCATTACATAAATTTAAGAGACATCCCTTAATTGTAAGATTATTTGAGATTAAAACTTTAATTAGTTTTTATCTTTAATAAAGATAGTACTTAAACCTTTAATCCTAGGATCTCAAAGCCAATTAACAGATAAATCCCCAATTTTCCTATGAACGAATGTGCACACATTTGCTTCCTCGTTTACAGTTAGAACCACTGTGGTTCAGACAGATTTATTGTAAATCATATTCTCAAACATAAGGATCTGTCAGCAGGACACATGGTCCTCAATTCTTATATCAGTGTTCAAAAATATCTTATTAATCTAATAACAAAATGGCATGTCATTATTAAAAATCAGATATGCTTATTTATTTGACGACGCTGAGTTCAACTTTAAGCTTTGAAAATTATGTGATGTGGAAACTTTGGCAGGTTATGTAAGCTAAAACTTCAGTTACTTCACATAAAATTAGACATCATAAAATAACTTCAAGGAGATATTTTAAGTATTCAATGAGATAATTACTTTAAATACTTAGCATTAAGTTAGAATATCACTGCATATTAGGAGTTATAATATTAGAAAAAATATTAAAAGGCAGAGAAGAGATATAACAGCTGAAAATGATGATGAAGTTTTGAATAGAGGTCCACAAATTCCAGTGGTTCAAGTTAATAATTTTTCTACTTTACAATGGTGCAAAAGTGACACAAATTTAGTAAAAATCATACTTTGAATATCTGCACAAGCATTCTGTTTCTCACTTTAGTGCAATATTCAATAAACTCCATCAGATATTCAATACTACATTGTAAAATAGGCTCTGTGTAAGATTATTTTGCCCAGCTGTAAAGTGTTCCGAGTACTTTTAAGGTAGTATAGACTAAGCTAGGATGTTCAATAAGTTAGATATATTAAATGCATTTTCAATTTATGATATTTTCAAATTACAATATGCTTAATGAAACGAGACTTCATTGAAAGTGAATGAGCATTTGTGTAAAAAATATATATTCTTCTATGAACACATATCTATATATGTATATTTCTATATCTATATTGATCTGTATTGATTTGTCTATATAGAGAGATATCAATGCAAATTTAGAGATAGGTATTGATACAGTTATAACCATTGTTAGGCAATTGTAAATATAATCTTTCAGGAATTTTGAATTAATGAAACTGTTATTCTTGGCTGGTAGAAAGTGTAAAAAACAAACGAAACACTTAGGGTTTCTGCTAAGCTCTGAGAAGCTGCATCAGGCAAAGGAAGCAACAGAAAATTCTAAGAGCTACCATCACCGGGAACCCTAATAGAACCTCCGCACAATAACGAGACCTCATAGCATTGCATAGCTTACCAAAGGGGGTATAAGAAACAAACTCTACTATTCCTAGAAATACAACAAATACAATTACCTATCTAAAACCTATTACTGTGTTAAGGCAAAGAAAAAGCCTGTTTGAGAATTTATAATCACAACTATGCCCTATCACATTCACATTTTCAACTGATGTTTTCCATGTAATTTTTAAAAATCTCAGATAATTCAATTTAGAATGATTTGAGTCCAGGGTAATCTTTAGGCTACTTTTAGAAGTTTTATTAAACAACCCTGGCAGAACTTTACTTCAAAACATGCTTCAAAGTATTAGACAAAATTTCAAGAAAAACAGGAAGTTTAGAGTGAACAATCAGAAAATAAACAGACTTTTGCAATTCAGATTATGGAATTATAGAAAACAGAATTTTAAAATATGCACATAACATTATCAAACATAAAGCAAAAATGTCAAATACGAACTGGTGACATGTAAACGTAAAAAAGAAGCAAACGTATGTTCTGAATGTAAAAATTGTAATTGTAATGAATATAAACCCAACATATGACTTAACTAGCAGATTATACACGGTTGAAGAGAAGATTAGGGAACTACAGGCGTATGTCAGAAATATTTATTTGTGGCATGACATCAGCAAGATGGTGAAATAGGAGTTTCCAATGTTAGTCCCTTCACAAAAACATCAACTTGAACCACCAACTACACTCTAATATACCTTCACAAAGGTTGTGAATGCAGGTAAGAGATTGTAGCTCTTGGTGGAATACAGAAATAAACAAAAAAAAAATATTGAAGAGGGTAGAAAAAACAGTTTCACATTACCTATATCACCCCATTCCAATCATGAAGAGAGAGAGCCTCTGGGTTGGAAAAGGGGAGTAAAATCAGCACCTGACTTTGTTGCTTACCCCAGCATAAGGTCAACCCCTGTGAACATTATCCCCAGGCCGACACCCATGGCTCTAGGCTCCAGCCTGGCCTCTGAAGCCGAAGTCTTCAGGCCTGCCCTAGGGCCACAATAGCCAAGACAAGTAATATACCTAAGTGTCAATTGATGGGTGGAAAAATAAAATGAAGTCTATATAAAAAATGGAATATTATTTAATCCTAAAAAAGAAGGGAATTTTGCCATCTGTGAGAATACGGATGAACCTGCATGACCTTATGTTATAATATGAAATAAACCAGTCACAGAAAGACAAATACTGCATGGTCTCACTAATACATGAAATCTTAAAAAGTCAAACTCAGAAACAGAATAGAATGGTCAAAGCATACAAAGTATCAGTTATGCAGGATGAATAAATTCTGCAGATCCAATGTATAGCATGGTGATTATAGTTTATGATATTGTATAGTATTCTTGACATTTCCTACCAGTAGATTTTAAATGTTAGACACACACACACACACACACACACACAAACAGGTCACTATATGATAAATATGTTAATTAGCATGATTGTGGTAATTATTTCACAGTGTGTATGTATATCAAATCATTACATTGTACAACTTAAATATATACAATTTTTATTTGTCAAACCTAAATAGAGCTGAAAATAAAATTAAATGGAATTACCTACCCAAAAGATATCCTTTCGAAGGAAAATTACTCTCAATGCCTAATTGTATAAAATAAATCTCTTATTACTTACAGACAAAATGTTTAATTCAATGGGAAGACATAATTTATTATATTTTTATTAATACAATGTACAGTCTCAAAATATATAAAACAAGTATTAATTGGTAGACCAAAAGAAAATTTTAAAACACTACCATTGCGTGAGATTTTAAAACAACTCTTTTGGTAATTGATAGAGCAAGCAGATAGCTTTCTAACTATTTTCTACTATCTCAATTTCATGCAATAAGTAATGAACAACTACAAAGCATAAACTTATTTTTAGGGCTGAGCTGTAGTATAAAATACATTCCATTTTAAAAGTAGTTTTTCTTCTGCATTTCTGTGTTCCTTTTTCATAAATATTTCCCCCAAAAATCAATATTGCTTTGCACACTAGTAGTCCTACAATGAACAGAACATCCAGTCATGGTCAGGTGTGCTTTTCAAATCTGATTATGACACAAAGTGAAACAAATAACTAAAAATATTATATCAGAAAGTTTTAAATACGATAGAAGGAAAACCATACCTAAACTAAAATTGGGATACCTGTATCTATCTTAGTTTGAAAAATGTAATGCTTTGAAAAAGGATGGGATCACCTTTTTAAACAACTCTTTATATACAAACATACACATTCATATATGTGTGTGTGTATATATACACACACATATCTGTGTGCATGTATACACACATATGCATATGTATGTGTGTATATATATAAATAAAGATGATTAGTTGTTTGTAATTTGAATATAAATTAACAATGCAGTGTGACAACCAAAATTCTAATGAAATCATATCCTATATCAAGAAAAATATATTTTTCAGTGTACAGACATACATACTAGTCTCATACAATTTCATGCAAGGAAAAACAATAGCTTGTTCATCATGCTGTATTATGATAAGGCAGTAGAGAAACTGGAGTATTTTAGTCCTTTCAAAAATAAGAATGAATCATTAACCAGAATGCAGAGTGCATACTATGTGATGGGTATATCACACACATAATTAATGGATGAAACAAAATATACTTTTTGTCTTTTAAGAGAATACAGCATAAACTGGATACAGGGACTGATAATTAGACTGATGTGGAATACTTACTGCATTGATGAATTACATTACTGACTCATTGAATTAATGAGTTAATTCATTGAATTAATACTATATCTGTCTGCCTATTCTACATACTTTCTATTGTGGAGAAGTAAAACTTGGACCAGTTTACTAACACAGGAAATGTGTCATATGTACAAATGAGTTATAGCCACACTAAAAGTGATCAGTAATGGTGAAGCACAGATGAAATAGATGAGTACATTGAATAGAGAAATAGATAAATGTATTAAAAATTTCCTGTGGAAGATAGCATTTGGATATAGACCTGGAAGGATGCATATGGTTTGGCTATAATAAAAGTAAAAGTGAAAAAATAAAATCCCAGGAAAGAAAATTTAAAAAGTAAACAAAAGGAATTTGGGGATGCACTATACATATGGTAAACAGGAGAGTGGAAAATATTAGAAAAGTCAAACTGAATTTTGACTGCAAGGATATTTTATATTTGTCTAATGAATCAGCATGTTTTTAAAGGAGAAGAGTAAAGTATCAGAATTTTGCTTCGATAAAATCAATGTAATTATGGATATATTTATCTGGACATGATGGAATTTTTCAAAAGACGAATTTAGAAACCAGATGGGTAGGATATTGGACAGAAAAAAATGGCAAACAGGATAGAGGGGCTGATTTGAGGACTGGAATAAGAAGATTCAGAAATTACTTCGTTGTGAAATACAAAGAGGAAGAGGAATCAACTTAGGGTTTGGGACCAACTGTGAAGTTATTGGTAGAAAAAACAGCTTGTGGAAGAAGGCAGTCATTGGGAAATAGATTGGATAATACCAGGAATATAGGGTGGTTACGTCAAAGTGTATATACTATGCAGTGATTCGGGCATGTAGTAATAGAGTTGCCCCAAGCTGAAGCTTTTAATTTTTACATCTTAAATTTGTCAAAAGGGAATGCAGGGAACTAGATTTGTGATCATAATCTTGGACCAAACCAATAGTTTATTGTAATTCAGAAAAAACAAAAGTGTTGGGTCAGAATCAGAGATTATGGAAATAGGGTCTACAAGAAAATATTTCTCTTATAGGCAGGGAACATACTTAAAATGTTCTGGAAATTTGGCATAAATCTGAGTTTGGAAATAATAGCTTGCAATAGGATGTTTTCTCAAATTTGTCAAAACAGTTCCTACTCAGAGACTGTAATCCGTAGCTATACACCCTTTAAAAACTATTAGTGGGCAAAGAAAAAGACATGTCATGTCATGCTTCAATTGCTTCTGTTCTATATACACACCTAGCTTTTGTGAAATTTATGTGTCCATAGCAAAATAAAGCGGGATATGTGGCTTTTATGTGGTCTTTTTTGTGAAATTGTAAGTAATTTAAAACACTGCAGGGGAAGGATGAAATAACTGGTGGCAAAATATTACAGCAAAACTTTGTTATAAAAACTCTTGAGTTAAATAGAAAAAAATAATCAGAAGAGAAGTTAGAAGGAGCTGGTTACACTCTCAATAGTGGCTGATAGATCACACATATTTATATTATCTCCATAGTTATAGTACCAGGAACAGTAAACTTTCCAGAATTTTAAGAGAAAAATCATCGGAGAGTTAACTAAAATTCTAGGAAAGTTATGAAAATGGTGATAAGTGTTTTGCTGATGAGCAGAGTAGAATCAGTGTCTTACCATACATGCATAGGTGAATTTATCTGAGGAAAAATTTTCCCAGATTCTGCATCTGCTATTTAAAGTCACTTTTTCCAGTAAATAAGAAACAATTTATTGCTGCATGGTAGATTACAAAAATAACCATAGTAAGTTTCAGCTTGCTTGCTGTTGGGGAGCTAGGGATCTAATCTACTTTTCTACACCTTGAATCTGGGCTGATCTTGGAAACTGCTTTGTGATGTTGTACATGTTTCAATCCAATACCTCAAGACAACTTCCAAAATCCTATCTTCCTACTATTTGAACCTGGGGACTTCCATGTGGAGAAGTTGGCTGGATGATGAGAGACTAGAGGAAAGTCATTCCTGTTGCTGTAGCCAACAGTCTACTAACCACCAGCCTAGTGACTGACACTGCATGAATGGTTCTAACAGAGATTTGCTAAGTTTCCTAGATCAAATGAACCATGCAGCCAGCCATCTGGACAGGGAACTAAATAAAAGGTTATTGTCTTAAGCTATTCATGTTGGGCTGATTTACTGTGCAGCAGAGCCTAACAGAAACATAAATGACTTCCTGTATTTACACAATATGTTTTTGTACCCATCAGTCTGTCTTCATTTCTGAATATCTATAACTAGTCTTCATTTTACATGATGTTCTTTCACATGTTTGATGATAGTGACTGTACGTCTAAATTTTTCTTATTCAGATAAACTTAATTCAAACTGGGTTGAATAATAGGGATACCTATAACAATTAAAATAGTCAAACAATGAAAAAAATGGCATTCTGAGGAAATGAATCATTTTTCACTGAAATTTTCCTTAAGACACTCCAGAAGGGTTACTGAAAAAAAAAAAAAATAGGATGAAATAATCTGGATCTCAAATGGAAACATTTACACAGATCAGAAAAGTCATATAAATGTATGTTTATAATCAAAAATGACAAGTCAACCGGAAGATTAGTAAACACTCAGCAAGAGAAAACTAATACCTTGCTAAATTGTGAGCCTTGAGTGGCCAGATTGTCTGATGTTTTGAAACAAAATAAAATATGAATTTTATTCACAATCAATTGAATTTTAAATATCATTTAGTTCAGTTTAAAGTGTTCATTGATAGTTTCAGTAATAGAATTTTGAACAATCAAAACAAAAGTTTGAAAGTTAAGTGTTTGTGTGTATAGAAACAACATAGTTTGCTTTGTGATTTAAAAATGCTCGAATCCTATAAAATACTGCAAAAATACATAGGGTTCTTTGGTAAAAGTGTTCCAAAATGGAATGCAATAGGTATTATGAGTCTAGTAGACCATGCACTTAACTGCATTTGTGTAATTAACAATAGTTTATAACCACTTTTTTTTTCCTTCATTATAAAATAATGAAGCCTAGAGAACAGGCTGCTTGTTCTGTTTACGATTTGTTGAAATAACTAAGCAAAAGACAACTGAAAAACTACTACATGTTTAATGGAGATAGTATAAAATTTAATTTTACTCAAGGACACATGATTTTACTGTTTTCTGTATTTCAGATAATACACACACACACACACACACACACACACACACACACGTGCTCTTTGTACCTAAGCTAAAGGATTAGAAGATTTGCAAGTGGTCATTGTAGTGGTCTCGTAATTTCAAGTAAGAGCCTCAAATTATGTGACTTGGGAAGAAAGTGTATGAGATAACATGATTTCTAATCAATTTTAACATTTTCCTTAAGATAAAATTCAAGGTGGTGACAAGGTCCTCTATTATCTGGTTTCTGCTTATCTCTCTAGTCTCATTTCTTGCTAAAGTGACAGTCAAAATATTATCTTTAATCAAGTAATTGCTGCCTCCTTTGAAAAATAGCCACTACATGTTCTTATTTCTGGAACTTTGTACTTGAAGGTTTTTCAGTTAAATATCTATGTAGAAGTGTGTATTATTTTTCACAAATGTTCTGTCCCTGTGTGGGAAAAGAATATATACATCTATATTCCAATAATTTCAGACTTAGCCTTGTAACTTACTTTAGCCAATGAAATATGAATAAAAGTGACTATATTAGTAAAACTAGTGTCTGACATTTCCAGGTTTTCTTTACACTGTTATCTCTGATTGTAGAAGAATATGTCAAGCTGGAGCCTTGATCTGCTTTGGTCTCTGAGTGATGATCATAATTATAACTCCTTTGGAAATGCTCTTATGAAAATACAGTGTAAGCAATAAATCAATTTTGTTGTTTTAAACCACTGAGATTTTCAGGTTATATATTCATTTGCATTTACTACAATAAAACATAACCTAGCCTGACTGACATTCTGTCTCTCTCCACGTATTATGCCCACCATTTTTCTGACTAATTATTGCTTGCTCTTCAAGTCTATATGTATGCATCTTCTTGAGGAATACTACTGGATCCCTGCTTCCTGGGTTAGTTGCCTATCTTATATCCTCCAAATAAATATTTTATTCAACTAATCTATCCCATTTGTAATTAGATCTATAATGTCTGAGAGTGCCTGTTAATACAAAGACTGTAATTGACAAATATTAAAGGAAGCATTACTAATAGCAATTTAAATGAGGGGAAAAATGAACATTTTCTGTGATTAAATTCATTATGTCCCCAAGCCTATAGTATAGTTGGTCAGTTGGGAGAATAGATAATGAGAACTAAATTTCTGAACAAGGAGAGTTATCTACAATTATTGCAAATCCTAGGCATTTGCTATCAAGTAAATACAATAACTCTGTGAATTTATTTTGAATCCTATAGGTTCTCATAAACAGCAAATTTGCCTGAAATTGTTGACTTTTGCCTTTACTTGAATACAGGTTGCACGGATCATAAGAGGAAGAAGGAGGAAGGCAAAATAGAAAAAGGTTTTACTGAAGGAATCTGGTAGCAGAAAGATAGGATGTGCATATTGTGGAAGCACAAAGGAGTCAAATGCTTTATAAGTACATGCAACCTCACTTTAGATTCTACTTCTGAATTCTTTTTTTTTTTTTATACTTTTAAGTTCTAGGGTACATGTGCACAATGTGCAGGTTTGTTACACATGTATACATGTGCCATGTTGGTGTGCTGC
>NW_012116232.1:86526-104954 GCF_000951035.1 Colobus angolensis palliatus | reverse complement strand
AGTTCTTTGTAGGTTCTGGATATTAGCCCTTTGTCAGATGAGTAGATTACAAAAATTTTCTCCCATTCTGTAGGTTGCCTGTTCACTCTGATAGTAGTTTCTTTTGCTGTGCTCTTTAGTTTAATTAGATCCCATTTGTCAATTTTGGTTTTTGTTGCCATTGTTTTTGGTGTTTTAGACATGAAGTCCTTGCCCATGTGGAAATGGAAAAGGATTTACAGTAATGTTTTGCTGCATTCAGAACTGTTCTCTTTACAACCTGTGATAAGGTGAGGGACTAGTTTGTAAGTAACCCCTAGGTTATTGGTACTTGGCCATTCTTGATGCAACATAAAGATTAACGTGCACCGAATATTAAAAGGACTTGGGGAGCAGGCTCTCAGATTGGAAGAGACAGGTAGTCATGAGGTATATGAGTATTTGTCATATTTGTATCTGTATTTACCTATCACATCCAATTCAAATATTATCCAGTGAACTATTAAATTACCCAATAACAAAGGACCACATATACACATCTCTTTCAGTTATTGATGGCAAAATATTACCTCAGAAGTCACCTAGAAAACCAAGTCCAATCAATATAAATTTTCATGAAACTAACTTGAATTTTAGAAAAACTGTAGCAAAATGTCCCTGAATGTATCAGTAATTTGTTTTCCTTAAGAACAGTGTGTAAATCATAATGAACAAAATCAAGTTAATACAAACAAACATGGGTTTAACTTTTGGAGTAAAAAATAACATGTTTTGTGCTACAATTAGAATTTTAGAAGTAGGAAAATTTTCAGGCAGCTGAAGACTCTTGAGTTTTGACTGAATAGAAATTGAGAAACTTCTATTAATTTTGGCTATCTCAAAAATCAATAATTCGAGTTTTAATCTTCTTTGAGGGAATCCAAATTCTTTTTCTGTCTGTCCAAAGAAATAAGCTTCCCGTGGTCTCTGTCATATGATTTACAGGTTGTTGGCTTGAGACATTGGGGCAGTAAGTCAATAATCTCTTTTGAAAATCCTGCTGAGACTGGGGATCATCTAATACAAGGCACGCAATCAGGATCAGTCCACTATTTAGGAGCAATGCTCCTTTCCCTTGCCAGAGCCGCCACCTGCAATAATTTCCCTAGAGCTTCTCATGATTTGTCATCAGCACTCACTAGAGGATAAGAAATAAAAGATTTTAAGCCTATGAGGAATTGTTGGTATGTGATGTTTCAGTTGTCTCATTTCAGCATAAGAAAAATGGTGAGAAAGAGCTTGTTCTCATTGCATGCTAAGGATAAATGAGATGAATCAAAAATAAATAACCACTTATACTCTACAAGCGCACTCTCAACAAAAGCTCGCTTTTTTAAGGTTGCTAATGTATTCCTATTATTCTTGTATTTCACCTCTTTATCTACTGATCAACTAAATATAGAAAAGGATTGAAGAATAATTTTAAAAAGCTAGGAAAAATTAGAGTCCGTAAGCAATTGTATAGGCTGGATTTATTAATATAATTTGCAGAAGTCCTTGCTCTAAGCTTTTAAACTGTTATTTTAGATACAGTTACAAAGAAATTGGTTTTGATTTCTCTATTTGTAAAAGTGTAAAAGAAACAGATTATACGGGGCATTGAGGTTGTCCTGTTCACTGCAAAGACTCCAGGAAATTTCTGTGTCACATTATTGACACCATTGTAATTGGTGAGTTATCAAAATGATCATGAATCATAAAGAAAGAAAAAAGTTTATTTAAAAACATTATCAACATATTTTTAAAAGGGAGATAGTATGCTTAAATATAAAAGCTCATTTTAAATGGAAAATGTATGAAAAATTAATTTGGGGGCAAAAATTAAATATAATCAAATACAATTTGTATTACTTTACATCAACCATATCTGATTGCAAAAGCTTGGATCAACTTCTGAACATTAAACAGTCACCGTAAGCTTATGGACATTCATAATCCATCTGTTATTTAAACAAGTGAGACATTTTTGAGAGTATCGTTGAAAATATACAACAATGTAGATATTCGAATAGTACATGATTCCTGTGCATGAAACAAACATGTTCAACACAAACCAATATTTTAAAATATTTTAATTAATTTTTACAATAATTGTGTTTAGCAAAGTTTGCTATTAAATATTATGGAGAAAGAATACACATGGAATAGAAAAGAATCTAACAATAATTCTGTAGCTAAAATAAGTTTCTAAAACATTGCATACCTCATTAGGCATGTTTTCGGGTAATTAAATTATTTTTAACATATAAAAGATCAAAAAAAATCACAAATTCCCTAAATAAGTTACTTGAGCATCAATCACCCAAACACCATGGTATTCATGTTAAAATATGATATTTTGTATTATTATAAATTTTAAGAATGCCAGATTTCAGATTTACTGAAAAAAGTCTGAGCTGAAATTCTATCTCTTGAACTTATTGGCTGACTGGTTCTCAAACTTTGGGATGCATTAGTATTACCTGGGGAATTTGCAGAATATTCAGACTCTTGCATCCCACAACCTCAAGTCTCGGACAGCAGGTCAGGGATGAGCACTAATAAAGCAGCATTTCAAATTATATTCACAGGGATTCTGATGTAGAAGCCAATAGCTTGAAAAAAGTAGTTCCAGCTGTGTCACTTTTTATCATTTATAAAATACAAATGAAACTAGAGGCTATCTCAAAGACTGCCTTTAGTATTAAGTGAGGTATATATGAAATGAATATAGAGCAGTGCCTAGCACAAATGAAGTAAGTATTTCTTTAAAATTACCTTGGTATTCTGGTCATGGTAACTTTGATTGATTTATGGTGGTACACATCATATAAGGTGTCTCTCCCCACATTTCTCTTTAGATAATGATTAACATACCAGTGAAAGGGCTTTACAGGATGCTGTATCCCCAAGGCAGGACCAGATTGTTGTTGGGCCAAGGAGATGGAGAAAACTTTAAGAACATGCTTGAGGGGGAAACAAGATAGTTTATTAATACTACTGTAGAAATGCTCCATAGCTGAATAATAAAATTTAGGAGATATGGAAGCAGGAGATGTATAAATTACTACAGAGGAATTACTGAAAAATATGTTATCCACTGTAGTCTTTTATTCCTTTGCTAATTCCTCTAGCTCAATTTCATGACATTCCTTTCCTCTCATCCCTACCTGCCACAATTCCAGTATAGGTCAATCCAAATGTTTGCCATCAAAATGTCTATATAAGCACTTCTATAAGAAAATAATATAATTGTATAATATTGACACTGCTGTAAGAGTAACTATGTAAACAGGATTCTTAGCAGATATTGACCCCAAACTATAAATAAGTTTGATGGTGAAGGATGATTTATTTCATTCCAAATCAAAAAGAGAAGAATCACAGACACTGGCAAACTTGTGAACTGTCTCTCTGGACGTTTTCATTCATTCTTGTGAGGAACACAGCCACTGACAGATCTGGAGAAAATATTTAAACTATATGATCAAAGAAGCAAAAACTAATTTCCCTCAAAGAAAGTCTGATTATAAATATTACAGAAAAGAGATCCAAATGCTTTAACTTGTGTCATATACTATCTCTACAGTGGTTCAATAAAATGTTTGGCCTTTCTAAAACTGTATTATACTCACCTCTTTTTTATATCAACAATACTGTGAACTCTACCAGGAAAAGTCTTGTTCACCATTATACCTCCCAAGCCTAGAATAATGTCTGACAAATAGTAAGTGTCCCATAACAATGTGGTGAATGAATGGATTAAGAATATCAAAACTTTCCATGGTTATGATTTTTGATAACTTTCTAGTTCTGATAAATTTCTGTTACTTTGTGAAAACGTATCTCAAAAATGACTGGTTATACTTTCATTCTTCCTCATATGACCAACAATTTATTTAAATGTTAAAATTACAGTATTCTTAAATCTGTAACCTCATTATCCATTTAAATTCTTCTAAAAACTAAGCACATGCATTGTTATCATAAAAAGCTGCCTATGGGTCTAAGCAAGCATTTGTTAAGTAAAAGGTTATATGCACATGGAATAAAATGATCAAGCATAAAGCTAAAGTGGGAGCGAAACATACTTTGACCTATGCTGTTTTAAAGTTCACCAAAGCCAGATGAGATCAAGATGTTCCATTTGACATTTCTTGTCTATTTTCCATTAGGATTTCTTTACAAGAATCTTGGAGGAAAGTAGTATATGGAAGAAAATGCAAGAATGTAGTACGAATGTGTTACTTGCCAGTTGAAATTATGCTTGATCTTTGATTTCTTATCAGGGAGTAAAAAGTGGTCTCTGAGACAAGAATATCTAATAACTTTAGAAAAGAACAAGCAAATTGGAATACAATATGTAAAGAAAATATTCAGTTTCTAAAGTAAAATAATGAATTATAATTCAAGGAAAAATGAAAGTTATTTTTTGGTACTATGGGAAAATAAACTAAGGTTTTTCTTTTGTGGAAAATTATCAACACTACCAATACTAAGTTACATCCATGTATCAAAACAAAACAAACAAAAACATAACCATTGAATTCATATGCAGACATGATTTTCTCCTAAATATTTGTGTTTATATATGTGAAAATTCATATTTATTTATAAATATTTTCTATTAAAATAACATTGCAAACTATTAGTCAATTTATGGAATTAGATTTACAGAAATAGAACATATGTATTAATATGTTATAAACATACCTTTTTGAATAGTAGTGGTGCTGGCTCTAGACTAAATTTTATCCACTCATTCATTTGCTAACATTTAATCACAAATGAAAGCAAAACTTTTTAGAGGTTATATAAGAAGCATTTAATTATTCTTTTTATCTTTTTTTACAGCAAAGTTTAAGTTGTAATTTCCCTCTTGAAGCAATAGTATACTACACTAACCCATAATTATAGGATTCATTCTGCTGTAATTGTCAGCACTGATTGAGTGGCTATTGAAATAACTAATACACAATAAGTCAGAATGGTCATGAGTCAGCTAACTTAGAAATGTAGAATCTAAAATGTCTAGTTTTAATACAGAGAAGTTAATTCTTCTTGAGGCTTTAGAAAAACCACCCTAAAGATATTGAACAACATCCTACTTCTTCTCTCTATACTCATCAATTTAATTCATTCAAAGTTAGTCTATCCCTAATAGTTCAGGAAAATCATTGGTTTTCTGATCATCTTTGTGGGTTTGCAGAATTTTATTAATCTCTTGATGTTGTTACTCCAGAATTAGCAATGAGTTTAATTCTTCCTAATCGATGATATATGGCAGCTACAAAAGTGAATTATGACATCTCCAATGAGGGAGCCAAAAGGAATTTAACCTGTCATTCATTCAATGTCTAGTGAAGTTACATTTTAGTCAATGATTTCGAAAGACTGAGAAGTTGACCTTGTGCTATGGGAATTCCATATAGTACAATTTCTGAATTCTGAACTATCATAGTAGTATATTTTTATTTAAGGTGTAAGGAATTTGATTAGTACTGTAGTTATATGTAAATATAAATTTACATAAAACAATAATATTAGACTTTTTAAGATGATGTGGTGATGTTAAGAATGATGTAGGAAGACATGAGAAGATAATGAAAATCTAAAAATATCCAGCTTATTTTTCTCCATATGATACTCTTTTTGATCCACGTGTTTTAAAGTCATTTGTCTTGGTTCTGTGGATGGCCAAACCATTAAACATTCTTTATCAAGGTCTGGCTAAGTGCTAATTAATGGCTCTGCCAATTTCCTTTGCTTTTTCTGAGAGTTTATTCTTTCATCAAAATAATTTCCACTGAGTGAGTATGGTGTGTGTTATATATATACACATATATATATAAATAAATAAACAAGTGAAACAGTGAAATCGATGCTATTTCTGTTGCATTAATGCAACATATGAATATTACTTAATGACATTTTTAATGTAGTCTCTTAATGTATATTTCATTATATTTCATTTTAAAAACATTGACCTTTCTTTATTTCTTTCAGAGTGGCATTGCAAAATACATTTAGCACTTATTGACCCATTCATTCACCATATATTTACAAGGAAACTAGTACATGGCAGGCACTGTAAATTATTCGGATAGGGCATTAAGCAAGATTCATTCTTTCCCTTTACTTGTGGAGTTTATTTTCTACAGAAGAATGTAGACAATTATATGAAGTTAAAATAAATACAATAAAATTGAATTTGGTAAATGGTGGTTGAGGAGAATAAACTGTTGTGGGAGTTCAGAGAATCACAGAATGAATACTTGGTATGTCTAGGGGACTAAGAGAAGGTAGGAATAATGATAACTTCTGAATATTTGCAGGATAGTCCACTTATGTGTCATGCATATTAGTAGCTTTATTAGATTTTGTTGCTGTCATTTCCACCATTTTATGTATCTGGTTGATGATTTCATTACATCTTGGTATTAGACATTGTAAGTATCTTATCTATGTTTCATGACCTTACCACTTCAGTGTATGTTGGGCAGATACCCAATTGGTAGCACCTATATTTATTTGCCTGAGTTCCTCTAGGCTCTGTAGCCCTCTCTATCAACTATTGCAGCAAGCCAGAAGTACCAGGGAGTTAGCAACCCTGGCAAGCAGCTCTCAACCAAGGACAAATGGAAGTCTTTATAGTCTCAGCTCCCTCGCCCTTTAGGTGTGATAAGTCTGAGTCAGATGTTCCACATTGAATGCCAGAGTTCCTCAGCAAGATAAAGGTTTGTTGTTGTTGTTGTTGTTTGTTTGTTTTTTCATGGTGGCAACTTGCTGGACAGTGAACGTTTTATTTTCTGCCTTCTTCCTGTCTCAATTCCACATTCCCCTACAGGTATTTCCTTAAATTCCCTCCCAAATAAATAATTTGCAGTATAATGTTCATCTCAGGGCATGCTGCTTGGTAAATCTCAAATGGAAAAGAATTTCAGCCAGCGATTGTATGATTTTGCTAGTTATACCATTTTCAATACGATCCCTGAGGGAATAAATTGGTTAATTCATTCTAACTCTGCTCTTACAGAGTTTCTGTATTATCAGTTTGGATATTAAATGTTAGTCTGGGGCACTTTGTACATATTGAGTGTGTAAGTCATTTCGCAATAAAGTAGTAGTATGAAATTTCTGGGAAGAAAGACTTACGTGAATGGATGATTTTTCCATTGGTCCAGAAATAATAAATACATGTAAAATATATATGTAATAAAATACTTAAAATATATGCATAAGTCATTTTATTGCATAGAGAAAATGAATAACTACAGTGATAGGTCAATGAAGACACAGTTATGTTTCTTGCTTACTACTCAATGACTAGCACTTAACATGAGACTAGTACTTAATAAGAATTAATATGTATTTTAATTCTTATATGAATGAATGACTTAAGGTTACAGATTAGGTAGTGATTGAGACTGTTTCCAGAGAAGATAGCATTGCAGAATGTCAGATTACGTTAGTGGCCATTTTGTTTCTTTAAGAAAACATGTTGTTTATCAATGCTAGGGAGTATACAACTTTAAAAACATTAGGTGTCTCAAGCAAGTTAAGAACTTACTTGATTGCAGCACAGAGACTTAATGTTGAACGATTATCAGATTAAAGGGGATTGTGATTTATATACTTGTAAGACACCATGAACTGAAAGAGAGGAGATACAAGGAGAGTCCATGCTGTTTCCTGTGGTGCAGTAGTAGTTAGTATAGCAAAAAGGTGACTGCCATTCATTTAAACAAAATGGGCATTTTATGTACCTTCACTGTCAGACAAGATGCAGTTGAGCAATGCCTTTGTCGAACATTATAAAGGGCATGAGTGATGGGGGTGAAGATGAGGCAAGGAAAGAGAAAAAAGCTATTTCATCTATTGATAGCCAACCCAAGAGAAAAGCTGTTCTCTCTCTAGCATAGTATCAAGTGACTCTTTAAATGACCCCAGCGCTTTCCCCGCAAAGAAAATCTTTCTAGGTGAGCAATTCAAACATTTATTATCATCTCAATGGGGAAAGAAAAAAATATTAGGGCTTCCTTGCAGCACGTTGTTTTGTTATCTTCAGTGCAAAGGAAATTGGAATTTCTGTATTTACTAAGTAGGGTCCTCTGTTTTGGAAATACAGCTCTTTCCAGTAATATAATAATAGCTAATATTTCAGAACTGGCCTCTTATAATAATCTAAAGATTTAAATAGATCTTGTGCTGCTTCTCTAATATTTTTATTTATAACTAAAGAAATATTCTATTGGAAGTAATTCATTAGTTTATATTTTGGAACAATAAATAAGTAATGAAAAGTTAGAATGGATTTTGGGTAATTACTTTATATTAGAATGAAAGATTTATTAAATGGTTTGCATTTGTTATGTCATTGTGTCCTCACAGCTGCTTAAAAAATTATTATTATTATTTCCATTTTGAAGACAAGGAAGGGCACTAAGACTTGGAGTGGTAAAGTATATTTTTAAAGGCCAGACAATTAGAGAATATAATTATTATTCAATTCTAATAAGAATAAAGAGAAGAACAGCAAAATGTCTTAACATTTATTGGGTTCTTAAAGATATTTGAAAAATAAAATTTTGACTTATATACAATGTGAGAAAAAATGTGGATAAGGTTTAATCATATTATGTACAGAATTACATCTGTTCATTCATCCTTGAAACAGAAGGAATTTGAACAACCTAGAGACTGTCCTCCACTATCTAGAAAGGCATAAAACTTTTATTTGTAAACAGCAGATAGAAGTGGGTGAAATGTTAATTCCTTTACTAACATCTAAGTAGAAGAACTATGGGATATAGCAAAATACATGGCCTCACTGTATGCTTCTTTAATTATTGTAAGACAATGGAAAATCTATTTTTATAATATTATACCTAAACCTTCTTTATTGGGCTCATTTGAGGAAATAAAGCCATGATAATACAAAACCTGTCATCATCAAGTTTTAAATAACAAAAAAGGGTAGTTAACTTTATTTTACACATAAGACTATTTCAGAATATTTGGTAAAAAGTTGCTGTAAGTGTATGAAAAATGAATTCTGTAAGACTAATACTGTCTCTTGGGGAATCAAAGGTGACAAGACAGCGGCTCGCTTTTCTAAATCTGATTATCAATGACAATAATGTCTTGATTAGTAATGTCATGGTCCTGCCTACACTAAAATTTATTTCTAAGTGAGATAGAATTGCAAGAGGATTTTATTGGTGGAAGGTCTTCAGGTCCTGATAAACCCGGGAGTATAATGACAAATGCATTTAACAATCATATTATAAAACCAGTGATTATGTGAATCATTTATTATAATATCTGACACATAAGATCAATAAATTCAGGTTATAATTAAAATAACACATATCAATCACAGTCATGGAAAACCGATATTACTTAGAAATGGTCAACATGATGGAAGAATGAGAATAGTAGAAAAATTTAGAGGATGTGAAACCATCAGACAAAAAAAAAGAGAGAGAAAAAGAATGAAATTTAGTAGGAATGGACTAAGAAACTTCACACCCAATTTGGAAAGGATACTCGTTATGTGGATTGACGTCAAGTATATCCTATGGGCCTAAGCATGATTCCTTAATGTACGAGGCTGGGCTGCATGTAAAAGAAAAACATGATAGTGCCATGAGAAACATGTAATCATTGTTTCCATATCTAACATTGGCCGTGGAGTAGGGTGATTAGTACCATCTGTGTCACATGTATTTGAAAAGAAAGATTTTTTAGAAATAATGAACAACCTCTGGGTTCATTAATTTCAAGATAAATGATCAAATGATACTATCAAATATTATCCTCAGTGATGATTAAATGGATGTGTCTCAAGAGATCAAGGCAACTATTAATAAAGCTCTCAAATAAACTTATATATATATATATATATTTTTTTTTTTTTTTTGAGACAGAGTCTTGCTCTGTCGCCCAGGTTGGAATGCAGTGGCCGGATCTCAGCTCACTGCAAGCTCCGCCTCCCGGGTTCATGCTATTCTCCTGCCTCAGCCTCTCGAGTAGCTGGGACTACAGGTGCCTGCCACCTTGCCCGGCTAGTTTTTTGTATTTTTTAGTAGAGAAAGGGTTTCACCGTGTTAGCCAGGATGGTCTCGATCTCCTGACCTTGTGATCTGCCCGTCTCGGCCTCCCAAAGTGCTGGGATTACAGGCTTGAGCCACCGCGCCCGGCAACAAATAAGCTTATATTTTATAAGGACAGTAACAAGTTGAAGGAGAGTCATATAAAGAAAAGCAGGCATGAAAGTATGCTATGAGACTTCAAGAAGAGTATCAACTCCTCAACGATCTAGAACTAGAAATACCCGTTGACCCAGCCATCCTATTACTGGGTATATACTCAAAGGATTATAAATCATGCTGCTATAAAGACACATGAACACATATGTTTATAGTGGCACTATTCACAATAGCAAAGACTTGGAACTAACTCAAATATCCATGAGTGACAGAGTGGATTAAGAAAATGTGGCACATATACACCATGGAATACTATGCAGTCATGAAAAAGGATGAGTTCATGTCCTTTGTAGGGACATGGATGAAGCTGGAAACCATCATTCTCAGCAAACTATCGCAAGAACAGAAAACCAAAGGCCACATGTTCTCATTCATAGGTAGGAATTGAACAATGAGATCACTTGGACAAAGGAAGGGGAACATCATACACCAGGGCCTGTTGTGAGGTGGTTGGAGGAGGGAGGGATAGCATTAGGAGATATACCTAATATAAATGACGAGTTAATGGGTGTAGCACACCAACATGGCACATGTATACATATGTAACAAACCTGCACGTTGTGCACGTGTACCTTAGAACATAAAGTATAATTAAAAATAAAAAATAATAAAAGTATCAACTATATGAACTTCACAAATGATTGGGTTTATGGAAAACATTCAGAAAAGTGAAATAGTTCAATTCAGAACAATACTAAAACAAATAGTGGTTTGAGAAAATCAAAGTGAAAAAAAAAGAAGGTGATATTACAGATGTGTCTCCTGTAACTTAAGAGGGACTTCCTGTCTTAATTATAATTTAGTTATTGAGAAAACTTGTATAGACCATAGAGGGGTAAATAATGTTTCATTTTTATATGAGAGTTTTAAGTTATTTTTCTCAAATTACAAACTGAAGATTGTAGAACAGAACTAATCAATAAATATTATAGATGTACATCCCATTATAGACTTTGGTTATGTAGTAGAAAAAGAGCTCAAAAATCAAGAAAAAGATATAGTATTTGATTGACAGTTGGAACACAATGGGGGTGCTATGCACTTATTTGAGACATATAAGAAGTACATGTAAAAAAATAATAAAGTCAGAGGATGAGAAGCATTGCGTGAAAGTAGAAGAAAAAAACATTGTTACGGCATAGAAGAATATTAGTAGTGATCTACAAATTTAATTTCAATGAAGCCAGAAGCCAATTTAATTTTGATGAAGCCAATGTAGCATAAAAGGAGGCTTTTATAAAATCATTATTTTCAAAAGTGAATGCTGACACTAGTATTGTAATTCCATACAACTAGAGATGTTCGAGATAGATGACTAATGATTCTTTAGGAAATATGTTATGACATAGATTCATAACTATGATAGAATTTAACTTGGTTATCAATGATCTATCATTCATTGTTCATAAATCTTATTTATTTACTGCTATTCTTTGAACTTTTATATATGTTTTATATTTAGAACTACTGTTTCATCAGGCCTCAAATGGTATCCGGATTTATTTCTTTATTTTCATTTTTATTTATTCAATATTTTAGTGAAAGTTTTCTTGAGATATAATTTATATACCACGAAATTCACTCATTTAAGGTGTACAATTTAATGGTTTTTAGTATATTTTCAGAGTTCTATGACAGTCATAGAAACCAATTTTAGGACATCTTCATTAATCCAAAGAGAAAATCTTTATTATTTGGCTATCATCTCCAAACACTGCCATACTCCCTGGCATAAGGAAATCAGTTTTGTGCCTTTTGTCTCTAAGGATTTGGTTAGCATGGTCATTTTATATAAATGGAATTATGTGATTAATGACCTTTGCATCCGATTTCTTTCACCGAGCACAGTATTTTCAAAGTTCGTCCATAGGGTGGTACGTATGAGTACTTTATTCAGTTTTATGGTGTAATAATATTCCATTTTATGGACATACCAGTTTTGTTTATCTGTTAATCAGTTGGTAGCCACTTGGGTTGGTTCTGCATTTTGGCTTTTCTGAATAACGCTGCTACAAGCATTTATGTAAAGGTTATGTATGAACATATGTTTATTTATTTTGGATACATTCCTAGGAGTGGAAATGGTGGGTCAAATAGTAACTCTACATTTAAGAAACTTCCAGTGTGTTTTCCAAATTAGCTGTGCAAATTTACATTTCTACCAGCAGTGTAGGTGGGTTCCATTTTCACCCTATTCTTGTCAATACTAGTTATTATTTGTTTTTGATTATACTCATCCTGGTGGATACGAGATGGTTTCTCATAGTTATTTTTTGATTTTCTGATGACTAATGATATTGACCATCTTTTTTATGTATTTGATGGCTATTTGTGTATCTTCTATGAAGAAATGTCTATTCAGATTTTTTTGCTAATTTGTAATTGGATTATGTAACATTTACTATTTGGTTGCAAGATGTTTTTATATACTTAGATGCAAGTCTCTTATGTATTTTATTTCCAAATGTTTTCTCCAATTCTGCAAATTATTCATTTTCTTTGTGGTATCTGTTGAAGTAATAAACTGTTAAACTGTTTTGAAGTTTGATTTATTTAGTTTTCTTTTGTTGCTTATGCTTATGGTGTCATATCTAAAAGTCCATTGCTAAATCTGAGGTTAACAAAACTCATTTTCTTGTAAGTGTCTTAGTTCTAATGTTTATGTTTATTGCCGTATTTGAGTTAAATATGTATTTTATATTTTTTACTGATATATTTAGTTGTACATGTTTTGGGGGCATATATGATATTTCAATATATGTATGAAACTTGTAATTATCAAATTAGACTCATTTAGATATCCATCATTTCAAATGCTTTTCTTTGTATTGGAAACATTATATTTCTTCTTTTCCAGCTATTTTGAAATATACAATAAATTATCAACTATAATTCCCTTACTGTACCATCAAATAATAGAACATATTTTCTCTATCTAACGGTAGTTTTGTACCCACTAGCCAACTTCTCTTCTTCCTCCTCCCTTTCGTTTTTAGCCTCTGGTAACCACCATTCTACTCTCTACCTCCATGAAATTCATTTTGTTATCTTCCAATTATGAGTGAGAACATGTGGTATTTCTTTTTCTGTGCCTGACCTTTCTCACTTAACATCATTACATCAAATTCCATTCATGTTGCTGTTGCTGCAAATGACAGAATTTCATTCTACATATACATTGTTGCCCAGGCTGGAGTGCAGTGGCACAATCTTGACTCACTGCAACCGCCGCCTCCCTGGTTCAAGCTATTCTCCTGCTCAGCCTCTGGACTAGCTGGGGTTACAGGCTTCCGCCAGCATGCCCAGCCAATTTTTGTGTTTTTAGTAGAGAGGGGTTTCACCATGTTGGCCAAGCTGGCCTCAAACTCCTGACCTCAGGTGACTCACCCACCTTGGCCTCCAAAAGTGCTGGGATTACTGGTGTGAGCCACCGCACCCAGCCCCTTTTTATATATTAAAAAATATAATTGTAATGACTTTTCATGATATGTATTTTCAGTTATTTTCTTAGTGGTCGTTTTAACCTTTCAGAAGCTGCTTCATGTTTATACTATTTCCAGTGAGATATATAAATGTTAATCCTATGTAACTCTATTATCTTTCCCCTCTTTGTGTGGTAATATTATTATATATATTATGTCCATATATGTTACAAACCCAATAATACATTGCTGTAATTATTACTTTATAAAATTTTATGCTCTTAATGAAGCTTGGGGAAAAATAAAAGCAAGTGTGTATCTCTAGCTCTTATTATATTTTTTACTCCCCCTTATCATATTAACTTACTTTTTAATGAATTGTTTCTATTTTTTGTCTCTGTCATTTAAGATATCATATTGTGTAAATTTCTGATCCCCAGAACAGCCTCTCACCCACCTCCTTTCCTGTTACTGGCAAGTACATTTTATTCAATAAGTTATAGGCTGAACAATGAATGTAATTGTACTTATAACAATCCATGTAATTGTAGAATGGATTTTAAGATAATTTAAAATGAAAGAAGGAATTATACTATATTTTCTAATTGGATAATTACCTTAAGCAGTGCTACTTGCTTTTTTTCAGTGGATTAAAATTACTGTCTGCTTTCACTTGCTTTTACCCTGAAGAAATTTCTTTAATGTTTTTTATAACTTGGGTCTGATGGCAGCAAATTGTTCCAGTTATTATTTATCAGGAAATATCTTTATTTTACCTTTATTTTTGAGAGATGACTTTATTGGATATAGAATTCCTGTATAATTATATATATATATTTTTTTTTCTTTCAGCACTTTGAATTTTGTATTCCACTACCTTGTGAACTCAATTATTATGGATGAGAAGTCAGGTGTTAATCTTATTAGGGTTGCTTGTAAGTAGAATATCATTTTTCTCTTGCTGCCTTCAAAATTTCTCCCTGTCTTTGGTTTTCAGCATTTTTACTCACCTCTAAGCTGCACTCACCCTGAAACCTAGCCTCTGCTACAGGTAGCCGGGGTAGGATGAAACATGCTATTTGCTTTGTTTGTTTTGTTTTATTTGTTTATGTGTTTTCCCCTCCTGGAAAGATACTACAACACACCAATTGGGAGCTGGGGGAAGAAGTGGCTGCTCTCATCTAGAGTGGCATTTTCATAATTCTGAGCTAGGTGGAAGGTGAAGGTAGCATGGGGAGAAACTGAGAAATGGTCCAAATGCCTCACACTCATTTTTCTAATAAAGTTTTTAATAGATTTGTTGAATAAACATTTCTTCATTTACTGTATGCACTTAGTAACATTTTGGTGAATGTTAGAATTTTTTTTTCAGTAATTTTTACTTTTTGGTTAGGGAACAAATCTGTGAAGCTGTTCATGCTGCTGTACTAACAGTGAAATTATTCAATGGAGAATTATTTCTTTACAACCAAAATGTGACCTTCTTTAAATCCCTCAGTAGCTCCCATAATTTTAAGTCTTACTTCTTTAATCTGACAGATCAGGACTTCCTTGAGCCTCAGTAAAATTGTATATTTACTTCCTGGCATCTGATGCTGTGGTAATATAAGTTTATCATTAGTTTCCTGAATGTGTCATGTAGTTTTTCTAATTCATGACATTGTTCAAAATGTTTAACTTGCCTTTCTCTCATTTATAATTTAATTAAATTTCCTGAATATCATATAATCATCCCTTTATTCTTAGTCTAAAAATTAACCCTTCCTTGAAATTTTCTTTAACACTTGCTGATGGAAGCTGAGTATTTTTTTTTTGCTTGTGCATAAATTCTGAGCATATATTTATTGAGAGGATACTATAGATATTATAATTATCTACAAATATACTTGTCTTTCTGCCTCGCAACTAGATGGCAATAACTTTGATATAAGGCACACATGCATTCAGATATATCTGTCATCGTTATATATGTAGATATATTTAAAATTGTTAATATGTGTATTATATATACACATACACACAAAGATTGCTATACTATAGCCCTTGAATAATTTATTGTAAACTTACTAAGTTTAAGATGTTTTTCAATAGATTTATTTACACTTGTTTCTTTGTATGCCTATGATTTTGCAGTCTTTGGATTTTAAACTTTGTTTTCCGTGGTCTTTTCCCATTTATGTACATACATTTCTCTTTTCCTGTATGAATTTTTATGACTCCTCTTTCAAGTACTCCATATATTTTCTCTCTCATGCCTAAGTAGTATTTTATTGCTATGATTAGAATAGCACCATATTTACCATATACACATGTGTTATATAAATACATATTATATAATGTATATGTTTATGTAGTATAAATATATTATGCATACGTTATAAATTACTTGTGATCTATGTGAAAAAAAATAAGACACTAAGATCATATGCTTTGGAAGAATAGCCCATGTTGGCAATAGCAAAGAAAAACATGCTTAAAATAGAGACTAAACTTTACTTTGAATAAAATAGTCATCAATCACAAGGACTTTAACAGCAAGCATGTTAATATATCTGTCTTCCTGTATTGAAGATATCAATTGAGGTTTAGGGACATTTTGTAGAGAAATGAAACAATGTCAAATATATAATAACAAAATATCTTTGATTATGTGGTGACCAACAAGAGATATCTGTAGCTATTACATTGTTTATATAAACGCAGAAGACGTTTAAGTATCTCCACATTAGTGTAAAAACTAACACCCTAGCACATTTTATAAAGTTGAAATATATGTGGAAATCCTACTTAAAACTTTTAGACCTAGGGACTCATCTTTAAATTTGAAATAAGATTAACCATTCCTTTATAAGTATTGTCAATATGTGTTCATGTGTATGTATATGGAATGTGTGATATAATTTGAAACACATATTCTTAATAAGCATTTGTCTTAGTGATATTATTGAATGTTGTACAACCCACAGTCTCAGAGTTTAGTGGGAAATAGTGAACATGTCATTTATGCAAGAAGTGTCATGAGTTTTCTTTCAAAATTCATTTATATAATATATGGGAAATTTGTTTAAAACGCTTAAGGGGAACACCTCTCTGGCCATCTGATCTTTGACCAACCTGCCAAAAAACAAAAAACAAAAAACAAAAAGAAATGGGGAAAGGATTCCCTATTTAATAAATGGTGCTGGAAAAACTGGCTAACCATATGTACAAGCTGAAATGGGATTCCTTCCTTACACCTTATACAAAAATTAATTCAAGATGAATTAAAGACTTAAATGTTAGAACTAAAACCATAAAAATCCTAGAAGAAAACCTAGGCAATACCATTCAGGACATAAGCATGGGCAAGGACTTCATGTCTAGAACAGCAAAAGCAATGGCAACAAAAGCCAACATAAAAAAATGGGATCTAATTAAACTAAAGAGCTTCTGCATGGTAAAAACAAAACAAAACCAAACAAAAAACTACCATCAGAGTGAACAGGCAACCTACAGAATGGGAGAAAATTTTTGCAATATACCCATCCGACAAAGGGCTAATATCCAGAATCTACAAATAACTTAAACAAATTTACAAGAAAAAATAAACAACCCCATCAAAAAGTGGGAAAAGGACATGAACAGACACTTCTCAAAAAGAAGAAATTTATGCAGCCAACAGACACATGAAAAAAAGCTCATCATCAATGGTCATCAGAGAAATTCAAATCAAAACCACAATGGGATACCATCTCACACCAGTTAGAATGGCGATCATTAAAAAGTCAGGAAACAACAGGTGCTGGAGAGGATGTGGAGAAATAGGAACACTTTTACACTGTTGGTGGGAGTGTAAATTGGTTCCACCATTGTGGAAGACAATGAGGCGATTGTTCAAGGATCTAGAACTAGAAATACCTTGACCCAGTGATCCCATTACTGGGTGTATATCCAAAGGATTATATATCATGCTGCTATGAAGACACATGCATGTATATGTTTATTGCAGCACTATTCACAATAGCAAAGACTTGGAATCAATCCACATGTCCATCAGTGATAGACTTGATTAAGAGAATGTGGTACATACACACCATGGAATACTATGCAGCCATAAAATAGGATGAGTTTATGTCCTTTGCAGGATATGGATGAAGTTGGAAACCATCATTCTCAGCAAACTATCACAAGGGCAGAAAACAAAACACTGCACATTTTCACTCATAGGTGGGAATTGAACAATGAGAACACTTGGGCATAGGGTGGGGAACATCACACACCAGAGTCTTTCAAGAGGTGTGGGGCCAGGGGAGGTATAGCATTAGGAGAAATACCTAATGTAAATGAGTTGATGGGTGCAGCAAACCAACATGGCACATTTATACCTATGTAGCAAACCTGCACATTGTGCACATGTACTCTAGAACTTAAAGTATAATTTAAAAAAGTTTAAGAAGAAATAGGTTATTACTAAATATTTTGCTCTAGACCAGCATACAACTTTATCATTGAAATGTGATACTTAGTTAACTTTTGCAATTTTCTGATGGACTATTATTTTTCACTAGCACACTCATATTTTTCTTTCCTTTACTCTTTATTGTGTAAAATATTCATATCACAGAATTGGTAATTTTAATCAATTTTAAGTTTGCAATTCAGTGTCATTATGTGTATTTGCTTTTTTTTTTAATTTTTTAATTTTTTAATTTTTTTTAAACTTCTTTTTTTTTATTATACTTTAAATTCTAGGGTACAT
>NW_012116232.1:74265-79632 GCF_000951035.1 Colobus angolensis palliatus | reverse complement strand
CAGCTGACCAGCACCGATTGTCCGGCACTCACTAGTGAGATGACCCCAGTACCTCAGTTGAAACTGCAGAAATCACCGGTCTTCTGTGTCCTTCGTGCTGGGAGTTGGTGACTGGAGCTGTTCCTATTCGGCCATCTTGCTCCCATTATGTGTATTTGTAATGTTGTGCAACCATCATTGATAGCCTTTTTGAAAGCCTTTTTATCATTCCAAGAAAAGTTCTATGTGTATTCAACAATAACTTTCCATTTTCCATTCCCCCAGCTCCAGACATTTTCTCCTGTTTTCACTCTCTATGAATTTACCCACTCTGGGTGCTTCATATAAGTGGAATCATACAATATTTGTCTGTTCTTGTCTGGCTTATTTCACTTATCATAGAGTTTTCAAGATTCATTCATTTTAGTGAGTATCAGAACTTTCTTCTTTTCTAAGGCTGAGTAATAGTCCCTAGTATGTATATACTACTCTTGTTTTATTCATTCATCTGTTAATGACATGTGAATGGTCTCCAATTGTGCTTGCCTCTTTTTACATTTGTATCCCTACTTGTGCAAGGCAAAGATGAATAACTCCTCCAGACAGGTTAGAGGAGACATACATAATAATTTGTAAATCACTTCTGCTCTACTCTTTCTGGTTTAGAGAGGGAAACTCGGAAGTGATTGCTACCCTTTAAGACCAAAAATATTGCTCACCAAGGGTAGGAGGGGAGGATAAAAGTGAGTAAAAACTCCAGAAAACTTTCCAACTGTTTTGAAGGTGGCTTTTTATTGATTACTTTTTTTTCACTACAAATTTTGATTGTTGTCTAGAGTTTCTACAGCATTCGTTCAGACAGCTTCTGGTTGTTTTTACAGTGTATCAATGGGAGAATGAGTGATTATCCGCCTTTTGCCAATATCACCCCTCAGCTACATACATGAAATATATAGCCAGGAAAATGTTGCCAAAATCTGGTAAACACTATTTAATACTTAAATGAATTTGACGGGTTTTATAGGATATTTAATCTTTATGTTTGTTTCTACATGACACAAACCATCTGGTTGACAAAACAAAAAATTAGCCAATTACTTGTGAATTTCATTTAAGTACTAACTGAATTAACTGAATTAAGCACTACATCACCAATAAATTAAGTAACATAAAAATAAAACTTTATGTTATAAGCACATGAACAAAAAGAAGATGGCAATGGCATAAAATCCTCCACATCACCTCTTCCTGACTTTGTATCTCTTGCCCCAAGATAGAAGACTACCGTAGGCTTGGTCACATTCTCTCTTTGGGTGTTTATGGCTTTTGGTAGGATACCATGTTGATTACTTTTACTTTAGGGAAAATCATCTCTAAAAGTTCTTGCTCAAAAAGGAATTGAAAAGTTTAGAGTATCAGGGTCTTACTATTCTATTCTATTGAATGGCTATAGGGCAGTCATAGTAAGAAAATCCTATAACAGAAACACTAACATTTTGTGCACTCACATCTTCCCAGTTCCATCTTATTTCTCATTATTCTAATTCATTCTAGGAGTATGAGATGAAGCAGGGGAGAAGAAGGAGTTGTCTGACTCCTATTAGCTCAATTAGTTGATTTTTTCACTGAGATATGTACTTCAAACTAAAATATTTCTAAACTAGGGAAATTTTGACAAACATAGTTATCATTTATTTATAATATGATTTTTTCATCAAAAATGTAAATTGCTAAACCTTAATTATTTGTGAATATTAGGGAAATTTTTTGCTTTTAATTTCAGCAAATAATAATAATAAGAGCATCTTGTGAAATATCCCTGCATTATGTTCTAATTCCCTCTTTAACTCCGAAATTAAGTTACATAATTCTAAGTTTGCATTATATATATATTATGCATTTAATGACACTTGTCATTATTTTAAAGGCAAAGAATAATTTAAACCAATAAAACATTAATATTTTATGCTGTTAGGATTTCCAAAACAAAATGATATTATCATTAAAATATATTGGTTAATCTCATCCCCAGATACTAAATTAAATAATGACCTTTTACACCCAAGGTAAAATTATGAATTTAGTGTGTCCCAAGACTTGGCCATAATCTTAAGTACTCATCAAAATTATACTACTTACTAGTCTGCCACATTCTTTCTCTCAAGGAAGTTTATGTCCAATTTAAAATGAAAAGATTTAGAAATATAATATGTATGCCATATATATGCTAGAAAGTGAACTCTGTCTTCAGTAATATTTTAGTTTTTATTTATTTTAATTGTTTATATTGAAATATAATTATGGCTTTTTTTTTTTTTTTTTTAATCTCACTCTGTCACCCAGGCTGAAGTGCAGTGTCACAATCTCAGGTCACTGCAAACTCTGCCTTCTGAGTTCATGTGATTCTCCTGCCTCAGCCTCCCAAGTAGTGGCACAACAGCAGGTTAAATTTTTTATTTTTACTAGAGACGGGGTTTCACCATTTTGGCTAGGCTGGTCTCAAACACCTGACCTCAGGTGATCTGCCCACCTTGGCCTCCCAGAATTCTGGGATTGTAGGCATGGGCTACCCCACATGACCATTTATATGTCTTGATGCATCAGTGAACTCATGTTCTAACAATGGTTTTATGCGTTTACACAAAGGTTGTAGTTTAGGATGAAATTTCACTTATTTGGTTTCCTGGTTTAAACATAAGATAAGATACCTGCCTTGTTTTACAATTGTCAGCTACAAAATATGTAGCCAAGAAAATGTTGCCAAAATCTAGTAAACACTATTTCATACTTCAAATGAATGTGATGGGTTTTATAGGATATTTAATCTTTATGTTTGCATCTACATGACAGTAACCATCTGGTGGAAAAATCAAAAAATTAGCCAATTACTTGGGAATTTCATTTAAGTACTAACTATATCTGAAAACATAAGAAAGTCATACTTCCCTTTTTAGTTGAGATGTGTATAAAAAGATATTGAAGAAGATATTCAATAATCTACTGAAAAATATATCTAAAAAACTAACACTTTCTGCATGCTATTGTTTCTAACATGCCCCTACATTTCTCTGTGTTATTCTTTAGTAAATGATGATTGGTTTAATTTTTAAAAATTTCCTTAGTGTTTGAGAACCTCAGGAATGTTAGAGAAATGTAACATCCTTTTGAGGTCCACTCTAATCATCATATATTTTCTATGACATGCTCTATTTTTTCCTGGTATTTTAATATTTTTCTAGAGGTTGACATAGTCAATGACATTAAATATAATTGTATTTTGAATATTAAAGTGAAGTGATGTTAATAATTAGCTCAATATTAAATGATCATTCTCCTGTGAATTATTTGAACAGTCAGCATCTCATCTTCAAAAAGATGGCCCCTTAATTTAAAAATAGGCACTCCAAGAATACAACAAGTAAACTGAAATGTGTCTATTTTAAACAGGAATATTAAAAGAGAAAAGAAATATACGTAGTAAGCTGTAATTTGCATTTTAACGGTTCAGGCAATGGAGGTGGCTATAATCTAAAGCAGAGAAAAGAAACAGGCCAACTGAGTCATAAAGGAAGTACAGATGTTAGCGGAGATTACAATGAGATGTAACAATGTATTCATCTTCACAAGTATAAAGTAAATAAAGAAATATTGAGAAGTTAAACCTAAGAAATAACAAAACTAGATGAGATAATAAAAGAAATAGGTGAGGAAGAAGAACAAATTTTCCTTTCTCTTTCCTTCTCTTACAACCATCAAGAAACCACTCTGTTTCAGCTATAAACTTCCACGTGGTGGTGCAAACGGAATGACCCAGACTTGGTTTTTCAAGCAAGTTCAGCAATTAATAAGCTCAGGAATTTTTAGGCAAGTGACTTAACCTACCTGAGCCCATCTCATCAGAGGTATGTAAACAGTATCAATCATTTCACTAGTTGTTAATTAATGAGCGAACTTAGTTCATGGCGCTAAATAAATATACTTTAATTTCTTTCTCTTTCTCTTCTTGCTGTTGTCTTACAGAAAATATTACAATTAATATGTTTGTACTGTCTATACATTTTCTTGGATAAAATTTAAATATTTTTTGACATTTGTGAACTTTTCTGAAGGGATTCTCTGGGAATACTGTATGTGCATTTATATGAGGTACTACACATAAATTCATCAATTCATTTATTCATGCAATTATTCTTTCAAAGACATAAATGGAGTATGATTCTGTTGCAGGCATTTCAGGTCTAGGGGTATTCACCAACAGCCAACTCAAACAAGGTCTTGCTCTTTTTTTTTTTTTTTTTTTTTTTGAGGGGGCGGGATGGAGTCTTACTCTATTACCCAGGCTGGAGTGCAGTGTCACAATCTCAGCTCACTGCAACCTCTACCTCAGAGGTTCATGCCATTCTCTTGCCTCAGCCTCCCAAGTAGCTGGGACCACAGGGGCCCGCCACCACGCCTGGCTTTTTTTTTTTTTTTTTTTTTGTATTTCTAGTAGAAACAGGGTTTCACCATGTTAGCCAGGATGGTCTCGATCAGTTGACCTCGTGATCCGCCATCTCGGCCTCCCAAAGTGCTGGGATTACAGGCGTGAGGCACCGCACTGGGCCTGGTCTTGTTCTTAGTGAGAAGTGGAGTATCATCAGGAAAGGGACACAGGAGCAGACCACTGATTTTAATAAGAAAATATTTAGACATGTCTAAAAGTAAATATAAGTAATAGTAATAAAAGGGATACATTCAGGAGGCAGGAGCAGGATGAAATGTTGGTGCAGCAGCTCTAGAAGGCAACAAATGTCAGATGCCAGGATAGCATCAAGAACTTGATATGAGAGAGACACCAGAGCATTTTTCCACCAGAAGAGAGAATAGCATGTAAGCAGAAAAACGGGTTGGTGGGTGGGTTTTGTAGTAGAATAACCAGGTTTTCCCCAACTTATTCCTTTCATTTTCCCAAGTATGATCCAAAGGCATAATTTGTAAGCAAGGGGATATAGGAGGTTTGTGGACAAAAGGACTGTGTAGTGCTTGCCTTGGAGAGTGAGAAAGCATATTTGTCTGGGAACACAATAATATAGCCAATAGGTATAAAGTAAATCCATTTGAAGTCCGGTGAAAAAAAAAGATTTCAATAAATCATGAAAACAAAGTTGTGTGATTTTTCTCCTGTGACATACAGTTGAACGTGTGCAGGCTCTATAAAGTGTCCTTATGTTGAAGATTAACCAGGTTTGAGGTTTTTGCTGATAGAGAGAAAGATAATAAAATTAAGGGTCTGAGCAAGGATTGAATAAATTTATAAGACAAGGAATCTAAAGAAAGTGGAGGAAGAAAATAGGACATGGATGAAGTGATGAATGGGTTAAAACTCATAAGAGTAGTGAATATAAGCTC
>NW_012116232.1:44205-67915 GCF_000951035.1 Colobus angolensis palliatus | reverse complement strand
GAGGTGATTGTATCATAGGGGTGGTCTCCCCCATACTGTTCTTGTGATAGTGAGTTCTCAAGAGAGCTGATGGTTTTAAAGTGTGGCATTCCCTCATTCTTGCACATACTCTCCTGTCACTATGTGAGAAGGTCCAAGCTTGCTTCCCCTTTGCTACCCACCATGATTGTAAGTTTTCTGAGGCCTCCCCAGACATGCAGAACTATGAGTCAATTAAACCTCTTTTCTTTATAAATTACCCAGTCTCAGGTACTTGTTTACAGCACTGTGCAAATGGACTAATACAGAGTGACACGGTGAAGCTGAAGTGTTCAAAAAATAAAAAAGAGAGATAATCTGGAATGTTATACCAGGTAGTATTAAAGTGGTAAAGTCAGTGGTGTAAGCCTGATGACACAAACTTCAAGGATGTGGGGATGTCGAAGGAAGGAGGAGAGAAAACATTGGAAATGACAATGAGGAACAAGCAGGACACCTAGCTCTCTTCCAAGCCACGAAAAGTCCTGAATGTTAGAAAAATTATATCACTTAAGAGAGCTCCAAGACATACTATCCTAAGTAAACAGACAGGATTGAGTTTAAACAAACAAACAAACAACAACAAGAAAGAAACACCACCACAACAAATAAACAAGGAAGGTTTTATAAGTAATTTGCGAATCACTTCTAAAGAAAGTAGATGATAGATTTTCAGAGACCAAAATAAAATGATGCAATGAAAGCTAGAAAACTGAGATAGGTAAGTATATATAGAGAAATACATAGAAAGAAAGAAGTTTGAGGATAGTGCTTCAGGTGAACATGAATGAGGAAGGTCCTCAAATTTAATGAACAAATCCTGATAAGAAATTCTGTAATGTCATAGTAGAGACACAGACACATCCCGCTTAGAAAATAAATTTCAAATATTACTACAAGATTTTTAGGGATATAAGTAGAAAAAAATACAATTATAATTGACAAAATAAGCCTCAGAGTTTATCAAGGCAAAATTCAAACTTAAGAAAAATTAAGCATGGTTCATGATTATTATATCCATCTATGATATCATTTAAGTGAAAAGGCAAAAAAGAATTTCTAATGTGAGTTTTCCTTAAGTAAACAAAGGCAAAAGCAGTGAGGTGGAATATATGGATCAAAATAAAAATGTGGGAGTAGAAACTGTGAAAGGACTGGGGTAAAACTTTGGTTTAGGAAAAAAAATGCTAAGTAATAATAATATTTTGCCCAATATCATGATGAAAGAGATGGATGGCAGTATATGATCTGTAAATGCTATTAACCTGTATTTCACAGTGTAGAATCAATTGTATCTGTCTAAAATACTTAGAAAATATACCTTTATGTCTCTAAATTCTCATTGTTTTTAAAATAGATTTTTTTTACCTTTAAAATGACAGGAATTAATATATTTTGAATGATGAAGGATGTATATGAGGTTCAGCAATTCCTTCCATCTCACCACAGTTTTCTCTGCCTATATTAAATGACAAATTAAAGTACAATTTAGTTTAATGGTTCCATCATTTTTACTATAAAGCAGCATGTATTATCCCTCATTAATATGCTCTTAATATATGAAAAATGTAGTGACAGTCATTAACTTAGACATTCAGCAATTTTTCTTTTCCTGTCAAGACATATAGCACTCTTCTATGTATTATAGAGGATATAAAAGATAAGTAAAACCTGTTCCTTATATTTAATGTATTTATGTAAAATATTAAATGTGAATATCATGTGGTTTATTATTTGGTGTCAAATAATTTGTAAAGAGTATATGATCAGTTCATAAAATAAGTATAGACAAACATACTCTATAAAACCAAACTAGATGTAGCAGATGTCGAACTTGAAAAACTAGTAAAAAATGTAAGAAAAAAACATAAAATGTTTGAATTATACTTTAATTGTGAGAAATGGAAGTTTTTCATTCATGCATTGTTGGGATAAAGGTAAAGAGTTTTGGGCCTAAGAAATAAAGGGATGTTTTTGGCTTTTATTATTCATCTAGGAGCATCCAGAACCTCATCACTGAATGATGAAACTTTTTCTCATCTTTATGTCTCCCATTGTATTTATTTAAACATAAAGCTAAGTCTTCTTGTGGAATCAACAGGTGTACCAGTGTCTTTGGGATCTATTTGTTTCCAGGTTTAATGTGAATCAGGAAGTGAGATTATTTATCCTGATAATTCTTATAAATGAACAGGAAACATTTTTCTCTCTGAAACCAGTATCAAATGCTCCTTAGGCCTCATATATCCTTAACTATAATGGCCTAGGAAATGAGAAGTACAGATTCTCTAATTCCAGTTTGTTATTTTTCAGGGTTTAAGTTACATAGATTACTTAGTATGTGTTAAGTAGCACACCAGCACTAAACTAGAGTACTATAAATGATAAAGAAGTGATGCCAGGATGTTAAAAATAGCATTTTTTGCCATGCCATTTGCTTGCCTGATTCACTGAAGTCGTGGATCATTTCAGTTGCACAACACAGAAGAGATATGAAAGTAATGGCAAAACTGCAGTTACTTTTGCACCAACCTAATATAATCAGTAATGGCAAAAAATATCAATGACTTTTGCACCAACAATATAGTCAGTTTCAGTGAGGTTCAGTAAAGCCATCAGAAAATCATATATATATATGTATTTAATTATCCTTGGAGAAGCTATTCACCAGTGGGAGAAAAAAAAAGTGAGGCAAGGAATTAGAGTTACTTTGATGTTCAAAAAAATGAAAGACACATTGATTCATATAATTTTCTAACACTAATGTAGTTTAAGAGAACATTATCTGAATAACATTTTGTGCTTAGAATTACTATTTAAATGTGACACCTATATCTACATTGATGTCTAATTTTTACCTACTTGTGTAAGAAGTTTTAAAGAGGCAAAAGAGAAAGACACAATGAAGAAATATTACTTTGCACCTTTTGTTATACAGTTTTATAGTGGCTAGGTGTCCTTGGCTGAAGATGGGCACCTTAAGGGAGCTATGCTGAAATTGTGGCTGGAACTTCTGGAAAGTACTGTTTGGAATGAACACCCAGAAAGTTTTTATCCTTTTATACTAAGCCTAAACAAAAATAAATCTTTCTGCAAAAGTGCTAATGTGACATTAAACATGACCTTTTAAGCAACTGATTGAAATGCAAGTTTAAAAAAAAGAAAGAAAGCTAAATAACATCACATCAAATAATACATCAATTTATTTTAGCTTTATTAAAAATTCAAAAATAAATTTTTGATTTAAAGGATTATGAGCATAGAATATATGTCTGTATGGTGCTGCATGCTAAAATTATAAGACTTTTTACTCAGCTAATATTTTTATGCCGATGTAATTTTGACAACAAATAATTAACATATCACTATGGCTTGTTACCTCTGGTCTCTAGCATAATGTCTAAGTGAAGCTTAAAAAGAGATGTTAGACTAAACCTTCAAAAATTCTTGAAATGAATACATACGGAAGTGGAAGACACATTGATTAACATAGGGTCACCCTAGATGAGATGAAAGATGACTTTTATTGTGATGATTCGGAGGAAGCTGCCAAACAGCTAACAGCCTCAGAAAAATCGACAGGAGAACATGTTTCAACGTAATCACCAGTTACTTGTTCATGGGAAAGTGAAATACAATACTTAGAATACGTCAGTTAGGAATTAAAGAGGATAATTACTTTAAAAAGTATATTCTTGACCCAGGGAGGGTCTTGTGATGATGCAGAGGAATGAAACACTCAACAATGTAATTGGCCCCTAAATTGCTGTATAATAAACTAAGGGGGGGGAAGGTGTATTACGTTCCATTAGACTGATGGCTTCTATGCCTCTGAGAAGCTGTGATTGATAAATTAAGTGTAAAACCTGTTTGAAATCTTAGTGTTTTACCTACGTATTATTTCTTGTACTTTGACTCCTTTATATGATCACATTGGTTTAACTGTGATTTTCCTTCTCAAACTAATGGTGTAGCAATGGGGAAACATATACAGAAACCCGTATCTAAGATTTGGTGCATCTTGACTTAGATATGAATAAATATTCATACATATATGTAAGTTAAGGTAAGTGACCATACTTTCCTTCAGGGTACACAAATGGGCCTCGTAGTTGTCTGTTTATCACCAGTATTTCTCTTTTGACTAAGGATTCCTTTCTAGTCAGTGGGAGTTCTATATGGAAATAATTTGCAAGAGTCAAATAGGAAATGGGAATTTGAAGGGATATTTTGAAGTTCCATAAGTTAGATTTTTTTTTTAAATTTTTTTCAATTAATCACAGAATTATATTCCCCTGGCTATTTAAATTTTAAAAACAGCTATTTATCACATTAAACTAATACTTTATAGTCTGAAGCTTACTTGCTGCACAGTGGATTACATGTTATAAGGATACGTACAACTCTATTTGAGCATTGGAGAAATATTTTGAAAGCGTGCACACTTTACTCTTTTAAAAAATGTCCCAATTTGCCTTTTAATATTCTCAGTATTAAGAGGTTTACAACTATGATCTTTATTTATAAAACACTTAATTATTTCTTTTCAAAAGAAAATTCTAAACTGCCTTACTTAAGAATTTCCATTCTTGATCCTAAGGAGATTCACAGTAACAGGTTTTGGTATTGTCACATCACACATTTTTGCTTCTAACCTAACTCTATTTTATTTTTAAGCTTAACCAATGTTTCTTCTGTTCTTGGTGTACATGGAAATCAATCTGCAGCAAAAGCCTCCCTTGAATAACTTCTTGCAATTAAAATAAGCATCTAATGCACAATTCAACTTTCTTTTCACCAATGAATCACTCTCATATCTTTCAGGTACTTTCCTCATTAGGGGTAGTTTTAAATGGTTTTTTTGCTGAGCTTTATTTATTTATTTATTTATTTATTTATTTATTTATTTATTCTCTCACTTGTCTTTCAAGCATCTCAAAAGCCAAAAAAGTCAGGTCAGGAACTGGGAGCATGTCATAATGAAGTCATAACTTATAACTAAGTGTAACTCAATAAGGAAATGTTAGGTCTACGAAATTCTGGAGAGGTCACAATTTACCCCAATCATTGAAATTCAGGACTTTTAGTTTGCTTTCTTTGCTTTTTATTTTTACATAACTCATAAGACAAGGTAATACGAAATTTTAGGTAAAATGTTGCTGATATTGTGACATCATCATTTTTGAATTTTTTAATAGTGATGCAATTAAAAAATAAAAAGCAACAACACACAGATGGTAAAAATGAATATAAGTATGTTAAATTGATTTATAAAAGCAAAACCATGCTACAATTAAAATATTTATTAAAACTTGGCTAAGCATGGTGGCTTATGCCTATAATCCCAGTACTTTCGGAGGCCAAGGTGGGTTGATCCCAGTACTTTCAGAAGCCAAGGAAATCAAGACCAGCCTGGGCAACATGACGAACCCTGTCTCTACAAGAAATACAAAAATCATCTGGGCATGGTGATGTGCACCTGTATTTCCAGCTACTGAGGAGACTGAGGTGGGAGAAGAGATTCAGCCCTGAATGTCAAGGCTTCAGTGACCCATGACCATGCCACTAAACACCAGCCTGGGCGATAGAACAAGACCCTGTCTCAAATATATAAATATATATATATATTTATAATATATATATTTACTTTAAACATAAATAATTTAAAACAAAATGAAAAGGAATATACATTAATTCATTGTTACTATGATTTAGCAATGTAATGAATTCAAAATATGCATAATTAAATGCTGGAAGAGATACAGAAACATTGACTAGTGTTTGGGTTATTGTTTGCTTTCTTCTTTCTATATTTTAGGTTATTGTATTAATTCTCAAATGTTAGAAGAATTCAAAGAACATCTGGGAGTCTCCTATAAGTGAATTGCAGTATAAGCCCTTAGGATTTTGGAGCAAAACCCTGCCATCCTCTGTGAATATTCTCTTTTTGAGAAAAACCTCTTTGCCTGCTACCAGGCATTAGTAGAGATTGAACACTTAAGTACGGGCCACTAGGCTACCATGAGACCTGAGCTGCCATTCACTATTAGATTAATACAAAAGGAATTGTGGTTTTGGCCAAAACCAACCTCATAGTTATTATCTGACCCTCCAAGCCATAAAGCTGGCTATGCCTAGCAATATTCCATCATCAAATGGAAGAGGTATGTATATAATCAGGCCAGAGCAAACCCTGAAGAACACAAGTAAACCATATAAAGAAATGACCCAAATGTCCATGGTCCCCACTTCTGCTGCACTGCCTTCTCTCTCTCAGGCTATACCTACAGTTACATGGGAAGTCCCTTGATCAGTTCACTGAGAAAAATAAGACTGAGCCCCGGTTTACAGATGGTTCTGCAATGGTACACAGGAATCATTAAAAAGGGGATAGCTGCAAAACTACAGCCCCTTTCCGGAGCATCCCTGAAGGACAGTAATGAAAAGAAATGCTTCCTTGTAGACAGAACTCCAGACAGTGCACCTGAGTGCACCTTGCTTCAGTGCAGAAATAGTCAGACATGCAATTATATACCAATTAATGGGCTCTAGCCAAAGATTTTGCAGGACAGTCAGGGATTTGCAAGGTATGTTATTGGAAAATTGGCCACAAGGAAATTTGGGGAAGACCTATATGAATAGATATTCCTGAGTGAGCAAAAGTCATGAAAATGTGTATATCTTATGTTAAAGCTTACAATGGTGATCTCAGCAGAAGAGGATTTTAATAATCCTGTATATAGGGTGACCTACTTTGTGAATACTAGTCAGCCTGCTCCTGCAGCTACTCCTTCCATTGCCCAATGGGCTCGTATAAAAACGGCCAACGTGGCAGAGTTGGAGGTTATACATTGTCTCAGGAACATTGACTTCCACTCACCAAAGTCAACATGGGTACAGCCACTGCTAAGTGACCAATCTGCCAGTAGCAAAGACCAAAACTGAGCCCACAACATGGCACCCTTCCCCTGGGTGAACAATCAGCTACCTGGTGGCAGATGACATTGTACCACTTCTATTAGGGAAAGGACAATGTTTTATCTTTACTGGAATAGATACTTACTCTGAATATGTATGTGCCTTTCCTGTACACAATGCTTTTATCAGAACTACCATCTCTGGACTAATAGACTGCCTTATTTATCATCATGTTGTTCCATATAGCATCCCTTCTCATTAATGAACTCACTTTACAGCAAAAGAAGTATGACAATGGTCCCATGCTCATGACATTCACTGTTCTTACCATGTTTTCCATCATTCTAAAGCGGCTTCCTTGATAGAATGGTGGAATAGCCTTTGAAGACTCAATTACAGCACCAGCTAGGTGGCAATGCCTGATAGACTGAGGCAAAATTCTCCAGAAGGCTGCATATGCTCTAAATCAGCATCTAATATATGGTGCTAGGATTCACAGGTCCAGGAAATCAAGTGGTGGAAATGGGAGTGACACCATTTATGGTTACTTCTAATCACTCAGTAGCAAAATTTGAGCGTTCTGTTTGAAGATCTTATGCCCTGCTGTCCTAGAGGTCTTAGTTCCAAAGGGAGAAATGCTTCCATTGGAAGATACAACAATGATTCCATTAAGCTGGAAGTCACGTCTGCTGCCCAGTCATTTGGGACTCTTCATGCCTCTATGACCTATGATTAAGGTCCATGAAATTACAACCAAATTCAAGCGGGATTATTAATGTCTCAGATCCTTCAAGAGTGAAGGTTTCGGTCACCTCATCAAGTTTGAGACTGCAACCAGATAAAGTGCTTGGTGAAAGGAAAGGGAACACAAAATGTACAGTGAAAAGGAAAGTAGTGATAAATACCAGTTACAACACATCACCAGTTTCAGAAATGAAGCCAGTAATTGTCATGAGTGTTTTCTCCTAATTTTTTTATGAATATACTTATGCATATGTATATACACACACACACACAGAGATGTAAAAATATATTACATATATGTGTATATGTATGTGTATGTGTATAAGATTCCCTCTCATTACTTTATCATGTAGAGCAAGATGTATTAACTATATATCATTAGTATTTAAGTATTGTTAATTTTTACATTATAGTGTTTAAGGTACAACATATCAAGAAGAAAAGAAAACATCATTCAAGGACGGCATCTCTTCTTGAAAGAATTTGCATTTTCAGTTGTGCACAGGCTAGTTGTACATGCCAGTCAGAATTAAGACGTCGTTATTGTCATCATCTGGAGATTAAGCATGGCTGAAAGACATGTGTATGAGTATCATACACAGCTGACATACAGTTGACAAGGGTTGAATTTGTGATTGTTACCTTTGTCAAGTTAACTGGGTCACAGAGTGCTAGATATTTGGGCAAATATTATTCTGGTTGTGTCTGTGAGTGTGGTTTTGGGTGAGGTTAACATTTAAATCAATAAACTGAGTAAAGCAATGTGTTCTTCCTAATGGAGGTAGGTAGGCTTATTTCAACTAGGTAAAGGACAGAATAAAACAAAAAGGCTAACCCTGCCCTGAGTAAGAGATAATTCTTCCTCCTTGACATCCTTTGAACTGAGACATCATTTTTTTTTTCCTTCCTTCAGACTACCTGAAGCACCAGCTTTTCCTGGGTCTGAAGCCTGCCAACCTTTGAACTGGAAATACATTATCAACTACAATTGGCTTTTCTGGTTTTCGTGCACTCAGACTTGGACTGGAACTAAATCATTTCCTGCCTGGATCTGCAGCTTGCCAGATCACCCTGCAAATCTTGCAACTTTTCAACTTCCATAATCATGTGAGTTAATTTCTTATAATAAATCTCTTTATATATAATATTATATAAAATATATATATAGTACATTATATATATTTTGTTATATATATAAACAGGATATATTATGATATATCCTGTTTCTTCTGTTCTCTGGAGATCTCTGACTAATACAACCATAAACTATTTAAAAAATGAACCGGATCAATGGTTGGGTGAAAGAAGGATGAATGAATGAATAAACAGAAAAATAAATAATATTGATTAATTGAACCGTCTTATGCAATGTAACATCAGACCTCAGAAATGTAGATTTGAAATTTGTGAGCTGATGTCTCCTCTGTATTGTTCAATTATTTTTAAATATCTTCCTGATTTACTTGAGTTTCCATTTTCTAATAGTTCTTAAGAAACCATCACTTATCCCAAATCACTTGTGCTCCTTTCTTTACCAACTGTATGAATGCACCACATTATATTCATCTACCTTTTGATAGACAATGAAATATGTTTCAGATTTTGCTTATGATAAATACACTTTATATGTAAGTTTATGAAAAATCTTTGTATGAAAACATTCTTTTATTTTTCTTGGGTAAGGGCTTAAAATGGAATGCTGGATCGTATAGTACAGATATGCTTAAACGTTTTAAGAAACTGATAAACTATTTTCTAATGTGGTGGTATGTTTTATATTTCTAATATTTCCACTAGCTACATATGAGAGTGCTTGTTCTTCCACATCCCCATTGCCACCTGATATGATCAGATTTTTTAGGTTTTAGCCATTCTCATAGGTGTGTGGTGGTATCTGATTGTGATTTTTATCTTATCATTCCCTAATAAATAATATTAAATATATTTTTATGTGCTTATGTGTCATAAATGTGTCTTCTTTGATGAAGTGTGTTTCAAATCTTTTTAAAATTTTTGTATTGATAATACACAATATTTGTACTTATTTATGAAGTACATGCAATATTTTGTTACATGGATGGAAAGTGTAATCATCAAGTCTAGGGCATTTAGGATATCCATCACTTCAAGTATTTACCATTTCTCTATGTTGGGAACATTTCAAGCTCTTTCTTCAAACTATTTTAAAGTATGCAATAAGTTGTTGTTAACTATAGACACCCTACTCTGCTATCAACATCAGAAATTAATTCTTCTAACTGAATGTTTGTATCCATTAACCAATTCTTCTTTACTTCCCCCTACATCCCAATACATGCCCTTCCCATCCAGGGTATCTAGTATTCTACTCCCTACCTTCGTGAGATTAATGTTTACACCTTTTATGTGTGAGTGAGAGCATACACTATTTGTCTTTCTGTGCCTGAGTTATTTTAATTAACATAGTAATATAGTTTGGCTATTTGTCCCTGTCCAAATCTCATGTTGAATTGTAATCCCCAATGCTGGAGTTAGGGCCTGGTTGGAGGTGTTTGGATCATGGGGGTGGATCCCTCACGACTTGGTGTGTCTTTGTAACAGTGAGTTCTCATGAGATCTGGTCATTCAAAAGTGTATGGAACCTCCCCCTCCACTCTCTCTTTAGCGTTCTCCCGTTTTTACCACGTGATGTGATAGCTCCCCCTTTGCCATCTTCCATGATTGGAAGCTTCCTGAGGCCTCCCCAGAATCAGATGCTTCAGTAATTCCTCTACAGCCTGCAGAACTGTGAGGCAGTTAAACCCCTGAAGTATTTCTTTACCATTTTTTTTTTTTTATAAATCTCCATACTGTTTTCCATAGTGGTTGTGCTAATTAACATAACCATAAACAGTGTGTAAGAATTCCATTTTGTCTTCATCCCTGCTAGCATTTAATAATTTTGTGTTTTTAATCATAGTCATAAGTGGAATAAAATAATATTTCACTGTGGTTTTGATATGCATTGTCCTAATGATTAATGATGGCGATAATGTTTTCATATAGCTGTTGGCCATTTGTATGTCTTCTTTTAAAACATGTCTATTCATGTCTTTTGCCCAGTTTTATAATGGGATCTTTTTTTTCTTTTTTCTCTTAAGCCATCTGACTTCCTAGTATATTTTGAATATTAGTTGCTTGTCAGATGAATAGTTGGCAACTATTTTCTCCCATTGAACAGGTTATTGTTTCACTTTATTGACTATTTCCTTTGCTGTGAAGGAACTTTTTAATTTAACATAGTCCTATTTGTCTATTGTTGCTTTCGTTGCCTGTGATGTTGAGGTCTTAGCCATAAAATCTTCACTTCTATCAATATTCAGAGGTGTTTCCTCTATGTTTTCTTCTAGAAGCTTTATAGTTCCAGGAGTTAAGTCTTTTAATACATCTTGAGTTAATCTTTGTACAAGAGACAGGGGTCTAGTTTCATTTTCTGCATGTGAATATACAATTTTCACAACACCATTTATTAAAGAAGGAATTCTATTCACAATGCATGTTCTTGACACCACTGTTGAATGTAGGCTATAAATATGTGGATTCATTTCTTAATTCCATATTCTGTTCTATTGGTCTGTGTGTCTGTTTTATTTCATCGTCATGGTGTTTTGATTATTATAGCCTTGGAAGGTATTTTGAAGTCAGGTAGTATAATGCCTCCAGCTGTCTTCTTTTTACTCAGAATTGCTTTGGCTATTTGGGCTCTGTTTCTGTTTCATATGAATTTTAAGATTTTTTTTTCCATTTCTGTAATACTTACCATTATTATTTTGATAGGGATTGCACTGAATCTATAGATTGCTTTGGGTAGTAGGGTCACTTTGATGATGTGAATTTTTTTCAGTCCATGAATATGGAATGTTTTTCTCCTTGTTTGTGTTCTCTAATTTGTTTTTATCAGAATTTTGTGGTTTTCCTTGTAGAGGACTTTCATCTTCTTGATTAAATTTATTTCTAGGTATTTTCTTCTTTTGTAGCTCTATAACTGGGTTTGGATTCTTAATTTCTTTTTCATGTAGCTAATTATTGGTGTACAGAAACACTAGTGATTCTTGTATGCTGATTTCGTATCCTGCAATTTTACTTTTATTTATCAGATCTAAGATTTTGGTGGAGTCTAGATTTTGTAGACATAAAGTTGTATGTTCTACAATGGGGAATAACTCAACTTTCTCTTTTTTATTTTACATGACATTTATTTCTTTCTCTTGCCTAATTGCTCTGGCTTAGACTTCCAATACTATGCTGAATAAGAGATGGTAAATATGGACACCCTTATCTTGTTTCCATTCTTAAAAGAAAAAAAAATATTAAGCTTTCTGCCTGTCAATATAATGTTAGCTGCACATTTATCATATATGGGCCTTGTTAAGTTGAGGTATGTTCTCTTCATGCCTCTTTGTTGAGAGTTTTTATCATGAAGGTGTGTTGAATTTTATCAATGTTTTCTTTCTCCATCTACTGTGGTGATTACATAGTTTTGTTCTTCATTCTGATGATGTGATATGTTACATTTGTTGATTTGTGTATATTGGACAATACTTGTATCTCTGGGATAAATTACACTTAATCATGGTGTATTATTTTTTTGATGTACTACTGAACTCAGCTTGCCAGTGTTTTGCTGAGAACTTTTGTGTCTTATGTTCATGAGGAACATTGACCTGTAGCTTTGTATCTTAGTTGCATTCTTTTCTGGTTTTGGTATGAGGGTAATGCTGGTCTCATAGAATGAATTAGGGAAAATTCTTTCCTTTTCATTTTCTGGAATACTTTGGGGATAATTGGTTTTAGTTCTTCTGTGTAAGTTTGGAAGAATTTAGTAGTGAAGCCATTCTGTCCTGCACTTCTAAGACTTTTATTACTAATTTAGTTGCATTAGTAATTATTCATTAGTTACAGTTTTCTATTTCTTCTTGATTCAACCTTGGTAGGTTGTATATGTTAGGGAATTTATCAATTTCCTATACGTTTTTTAACTAGTTAGTACATTGTTGTTTATATTAATCTCTGATGATATTTTGTATTTCTGGGGGTATCAGTTGTAGTGTTTCCTTTTAATTCTATTTATTTGGGTCTTCTCTCTTTTACTTTTAGTCTAGCTAAAAATTTTCCAATTTTGTGTACCTTTTCACAAAACCAAATTTTTGTTTTTTTGATCATCTGTATTTTTTGTCTCAATTTTATTTAGTTCTGCTCTGTTCTTTATTGTTTCTTTTATTTTATTTCTAGTTCCTTGAGATACATTTTAGATAGTTTATTTAGAATCTTCTATTTTTCAATACGTGTATATTGCTATAAACTTCCTTTTTATCACACTTTTGCAGTATCCTATAGATTTTGGTAAGTTGTGTTTTGATTTTCATTTGTTTTAGCTTAAATTTTTTTTTTCCTTAATTTCTTCCCTGACTCCGTGGTCATTCAGAAGCATATTGTATAATTTCTATGTATTCATGCAGTTTCTGAAGTTCCTCTTGTGATTGAATATTAATGCTATTCTATCTGAGAATAAATTAGATGTGATTTTCATTTTCTAAACATTGTTAAGTCTTCTTTTTTGTCCTAGCACATGGTCTATCATAAAAAATGTTCCATATACTGATGAGGAGGATATGTTTTCTAGCTACTGAATAAAATTTTCTGTAGAAGTCTAGTGTGCAGCTAAATTCTAATATTTCTTTGTTTTCTGTGTAAATAAACTTTCTAATGCAGAAGAAGGAGGCTAAACTCTCTAACTATTGAAGTTTATCTCACTCTCTCTTCAGATCTAATAATATTTTCTTTATGTATCTGGGTGCTCTGGTTTTGGGTGCATATGTTTAGACTTGTTAAATCCTCTTTCTGTTTTTTCTGAAATTTATTTACTTACTTCATTATTATATAATTACCTCCTTTGTCTTACTTGAACAGTTTTTAACTTAAAGTTTCATTTATCTAACATTAGTATAGCTACTCCTGACCATTATTGGTTTCTATTTGTATGGAATATCTTTTTCCAATGATTTATTTTTTGTCTATATATATCTTTACAGATGACCTCAGTTTCTTGTAGATAGCATATCCATGGGTCATATTTTTTATCCATATATCCAGTGTATATCTTGTAAGTGAAAAGTTTAATACATTAAGAGTCAACATTATTATTAATATATGAGAACTTATTCTGGTGATTTTACAAATTGATTTCTAATTGTTTGGTGTAATTTCCTTCCTTTCTCTCATATTCTTTATCATTGGATTTCATGGTTGTCTGTAGTGGTAACATTTTATCTTTTCTTCATTTGGGTGTTTGCTCTACAGGTGGACTTTATACCTTCATGTAATTTCATGATGATAAATATTGTCTTTTTACTTCCAGTTACAGGATTTAAGAGTTTCTTACATGTCTCATCTAGTGGTGATGAATTTCCTCAGCTTCTTTTTTGTGTGGGAAAGACTTTATTTCTTCTTCATTTATGAAGAAAAGCTTCACTGAGTCTAGTATCTTTGGTGGTGCTTTTTTTAATCTCTCAGATCTTCGCATATACCATTCCATTCCCTATCTGTATGGTTTCTGCTGACAATCTGCTATTAGTCTGATGGGATTTCACTTATAAATGACTGGATACTTTTCTCTTGCTATTTTTAGAACTGCCTCTTTGTCTTTGACTTTTGACGATTTGATTATAATATGCCATGGAGAAGACACTTTGAAACTATATCTGTTTGGGGATCGATTAGTTTTCTGTATCTGGATGTCTTAATCTCTTGTAAGGCTTGGGAATTTTTCAGCTGTTATTTTGTTAAATATTTTTTCCTTTTCACTTTTTCTTTGCCTTCTTACACGCTAACAGTTATAATATTTGGTCACATTATGGTGTTCTATGTGTCACATAGGCTTTGTTTATTCTTTTAAATTATTTTTGTCTAATCAAGTTATTTTAAAAGACCTGTCTTCAATTTCTACAGTTTTCTATTCTGCTTGATATAGTCTATTGTTGAAGCTTTCATTCAATGAATGTTTTAATTCTATAATCTCTATTTTGTTCTTTAATGATATCAATCTTTTTGATAAACTGCTCATTCATACACTGATCTTAAAAATTTCTTTCTATTGCTTTTTTTCCAAGTTTTCTTGTGTATTACACAATTTCTTTAACACCAATATTTTGAATTATTTTTTCCAGGATTTTAGAAATTTTCTGTTTTTTGCTTTGTTTTGTTGTGTTTTGACACAGAATCTTGCTCTGTCACCCAGGCTGGAATGCATATAAATTTATTTATTCAAATCTGTTACTTAAGAATTATTGTGTTCCATTAGAGCTGTTCTATTGCCTTGCTCTATCATGTATATTGTGTCCTTATGTTTTTATCTGTGCATCTGACATAAGGGCCACTTCTTCCAATTTTTTTTTAACTTGTTTTCACAGGGGAAGCCTTTTTCCTAAATATGTATCTATGCCATTGGTTGGGTAGGGCATTTTGATTCTGTGTTTGTACAGTAGTGTAGACTCTGTATGATTTATTCATCTGTAAAACATGTCAGTAATGTTTGTTATTTCTTCACAGGGCTCGGGTGTGGTCGTTAGTGTAAGCTGTGGCACAGTTTTGCTAGGGATGGGCACATCAGATGAACCAGTCCTGTGGCTTCAGTGGGGACAGCAGTAGGTAAATCATGCCCATCCTTAGGCACCAGGATGGTATATGCTGGTTCCAGTGGTAGCTGGTCTAGGTAGGTACGGTTGTGGGCCCCCAGGCACCTTGTTCAGGTGCCACCAGTGGCAGCAGTGTGCTAAGTTGGTAGGCAGTTCCTCAGGATACTGGGAAGCTGGCATGATGTTGGCAATGGCAGTAGCTGTGGTGGGACAGTCTTCTGGCTCCTCGGCATTACATTCTGGTACTAGCAGGGACTGTGGTGGACTGGGTGGGCCAGTCCCCAGGCTCAGAGGTGGCATGTGTGGATGTGTGGTGCCTGCTGTGGTATGGTAGTAGCAGCAGTTTGTTGGAGGAGAAGTGCTCAGGTGTCAATTGAATGGGTGAGGCTGGTCTCTGGTCCCCTGGACAGTTAACTCAGGTGCAGGGAGGGTAGAGTCAAGCCAGGGAGAACTTTGCCCAGGCACCCTCATGTTGCATACCACTCAGTTCTAGCTGTTGTATGCAAGAACAGGGTAATTCCCAGGCTCCAGCAGAATATTTGATTGAGGGTGGCAGTGTCTACACTGTGTTCCTGATGCTGGGGAAGGTAGAGTAGCTGTAACTGGCAGCAGCAGTAAACAGGAGCTTCCAGTTGATGCCTATAAGAAAGTAACCTTTCTTCATGGCACTTTTAAATGCAGAGTGGCACTACTGGTGGTGGCAAGATCATTGCCAGTGGCTTGTACCTTGGCCCTGGCAGTAGCAGCTAGCAGTAGCACCCAGCTGTGGGTAAGGAATGTCAATGGGGGTCCAACGATGTAGAGATCCAGGCTGTTGAGCCCAATGGCAGGATGCAGTCTGATGGGGTCTATGGCCTCATAATGGCACCTTTCTACAGCTTCTTGATGCTGGGTGATGTGTGAGACCCAATGTGAAGTCCCTCTCTGGAGGAATGCAGTTGTGCAGTATCCAGAGACTTCCTTATGTTAGTCTCAGAGCCCATGTACATTGAAGGCCTCTTCCATGGCTAGGATTGCATAAATACATGGTTGAAATATGGACTTCTTGGGATCACTCACTTACACATTCCCCACATTGTGAAACTTCTCCAGGCTCCCAGATGATCTTGGCCAAGTAGATGTCCTTGCTTCCCTGTCCTCCCTTGCCTGAAGTGTTTCCTGTCACTTTTTTATTGAATATAGATTTCTGTCTTAGGGGATCTATTTAGAGTGTTCGTTCAAATGTTCTGCCCATTTCTTACTGTGTTATTTTCATTTTCTTTTTTTTTAATTTTATTTTTTTATTTTTTATTTTTTGAGACGGAGTCTTGCTCTGTCACCCAGGCTGGAGTGCAGTGGCGTGATCTCAGCTCACTGCAAGCTCCGCCTCCTGGGTTTACGCCATTCTCCTGCCTCAGCCTCCCGAGTAGCTGGGACTACGGGCGCCCGCCACCTCGCCCAGCTAGTTTTTTGTATTTTTAGTAGAGACGGGGTTTCACCGTGTTAGCCAGGATGGTCGCGATCTCCTGACCTCGTGATCCGCCGGCCTCGGCCTCTCAAAGTGCTGGGATTACAGGCTTGAGCCACCGCGCCCGGCCTCATTTTCTTATTATTGAGTTTTGGTAGTTCTTTATATATTCTAGATAAAAAAAACTTTATCAAATGTACAGTTTGCAATTTTGTAATCCACTCTCTAGTTTGTGTTTTCATTCTTTTATCAGAAACATTGGAAGAGCAATTCTTAATTTTAATGAGGTTTGGTATATCAATAAGTTCTTTTATAAATTGTACTTTCAGTGTTGTATCTAAGAAATATTTGATTACTCCAAGATGAAAAAGGTTGCTTTCTTTCTAGAAATTGTAAAGCTTTCATATATAGTGTGAGATATGGTCTAGAATTACTTTATTTAAAAAAAATTATGGTTTTTTTTGCATATGTATATCCAGTTATTTCGGAAACATGTGTTAAAATTTTTATTCATATCAGTGTGCATGTATTTTGGCTTGATATTCAGTCCCATTTACATATTTGCTTATTTTTACACCATACTATGTTGTCTTAAATAGAGTAGGTTTATAATAAATCTTAAAGTCAGAGACTATAAATAAATTTACTTTTCCTTTTTCACACTTGTTTGGGTATTCTAGTTTCTTTGAAAGGTCCTATGAATTTGTGAATTAGTTTGCCACTTTGTACAAATGATAATGGAGTTTTATTGGAATTGTGTTGATTCCACAGAAAAATAAAATAGAGATAATTTAAATCTTAATATTATTGAGTGTTCTGACATTGGAGCACATTATATTTTTCATGTTTTTAGGTCTCCTTTAAATTCTCTTAACAGTGTTTTAGAGTTTTCAATATAAAGATCTCTGACATATTTTGTCAAATTTTCCCCTACAGCCTTTATATTTCTTGATAATATTATAAATAGTATTTTTAAAATTTTAGTTTCTGATTTTTTCATTGATAGTAGATAGAAGCACAATTTTCAAAACAGTGATGTAACTTTCTACCAACTTTGCCAAATTTACTTATGATTTTGCATAACTTTTTATGGATCTTAATGGACTTTCTATATAATTGCCCATGTGGTCTTGTAAATAATAATAGTTTTACTTCTTCTTTCCAGTCTATATGTGTTTTATTCTTTTTTCTTTTTATTTTATTAAATAGAACTTCCAAAATAATGTTGAATAGAAGTGACCAGAGCTGACACCTTTATATTTTTCCTGATTTTGTGAGGGAGTTTTGTGTAGGAATTCAGAATTTCACCATCAAGTGTGATTTATTTAAGTATGATGAATTTCACCATTAAGTACTACTTATGGATATTTAACAGATACATCTTACCAGGTTGAAAAAAATTATCTTGCATTCCTAATTAGCTGCAAACTTTAAAAAAAAAAATACGTTGGGTTTTGTGAAATGATGTTTCTGCATCTACTGAGATGTTCATATGGATTTGGGGTTTTCTTTTCTTTCTTTCTTTTTTTTTTTATTTCTGTTTAGTTCCACATGGGCTCTTTCTCCCTGCACAAAAGCCTGAAAACTCTCTCAAGCAGTAAATTTGAGCAACGGTAAGGCTAACCTCTGTTGCTTTTCATCTCTCAAAAGTCACTGTGCCTCTGCTTGATGTCTAGTGAATGAGAACCATTGATTCCAATTTTACTTGTTGTGTTTTGTGGTTCTTTTAGGTGGGAGCGTAAGTACAGATCATATCACTACACCCTGGTTTTGTGCAGCAGTCCTTAGTTCGCAGATATGTTGAGACAATACTGTAAGGTTACACTGAATCTGGCAGCACTGAACTTAATATTCAGAAAGGATAAAATGTCTCCACAGAAGAAGTAGTTTAAAACAATATAACTTAAGGGTTAAGGCAATTTTCAATTTTTTTTTTTAAAAAAACAAACTTATAATGTAGGAATTGGATTTGTAAGTATGAAGACTCAGTCGTCTTAGTTTTTTTTTGTTGTTGTTTTTTCCTTCTTAACCTTTTTGTTGCATGTTGAGTTCTTTAAAAAGCAGAGTCTGGAGCACAGCGTAGTGTGTAAGATGATTATTGAGAGTGCTCTTGGAATCACCACATGTATGTGGTTTAGAGTTAGAGGGCTTGGGAGGGCTAGATTGGGCAAAGGTAAAAGGTATGCTGCAAAGGAAGCCTCATTTTATTCTTAGCCAACACTTCTGAGAGCTGGAGACTAAAATAATCTGTCATAGTTGTCCTGCTTTAGACTGAAATGGTGGAACAGCGGCTGTGGCCATTCGCAAAAAGATGGTAGATTCAAACAAAAAGTCAGCAGATGGCCCGCCCAGCAACGCTGGCACAAAATCTTTCCCTAATGGGGATCTAGTTGTGCATCTCTGTTTCATTAAAATGGTATAAACAAAAGAGGAATACATAAATGACTGAAATGCATACATAGATCCCATAGAGTCATAAATAACAATAATTTTGGTACATATTCCAAAGCAAGATAAACTTATGTTTGTTAAGTAAGATAAACTCAAATATTTCCAATTAATTTATTTTTATTTAACTAAATGGAAAGCTACAGAAAACCAAAGAGGATAACCATAAACTTTTTAATAGAAAAAAGTGGCGTTATTTATAGTCAGTGGCTTTTTGAAATTAAAAAAACTCATAATTTTATGTACCCTTTTAGAAAGTAGGCCTTGGCATACTTTTAAAAAAATGTATGTGGTTAGGGTTGTATTCTTCCAACTCAAACCACCAAATAGAGTGCTTCCAAGGACCTTTGGAATTGCAATCTGAAATGCACTTGGCTATTAACTGCTCAGTCAAGACCCTTATTGAAAACAAGTCACATTTTGATCGATTATATTCACTAGTGACCTTCATAAATGAAAAATAAGCTGTTTAGAAATTCTAAAGCATACCTATTCTTTAACACACACACAATACAGCACTTTATTTGGCGATAACTGCCTTATATTTCCATGTAAGGGTATCTGCAGTCATTAATTGAAGTAATATTCAGCAAATGCCTGGAATATGAAAAATTGACACAATTAAGTAATATAAATGACAATGCTCTCACTGTTCACTATGTACGTAGATTCGTGTTCAACGGAGCAGACAACAGCTATAAGTGCCAGAGAATGGACGAAATTGAACTATCTATACAGGGTTTTCTGCAGCTATTTTTTTCTGTTCCGGGAAATGAAACATTTTTTAATTAGTTAGATTCTAAAATATTATTATATATGAATGTTTGATACATTTTCACAAGTAAATGATATAAGCATTTATTGACATATTCAACATTGTGTGTTTTCCCTAAAACTTAACATTTTGCTTTTAAAATCCTGTTGTTTGTTAGATATGTATATCTTCCCACATAATTATATAGGTATTATCCAAATATTATTCGTTTAATAAGTGAATATGCTATCTTTTGCATTAAATTTTAAGAACTGTTAATTTCTGTGGATAAAAGTTTCAGCCTTTACAGTTTGACTAATTCCTAAGATTGTTAACTACATAAATTTTAGTGGTGGGGGAAAATGTATAGTTGACCCTTGAGCAACTCAGAATTGAACTATGCAGGTCCACTTATTTGCAGACTTTTTTCTTATTGAAAACATTTTGGAGATGTGCAACAATTTGAAAAAACTCATAAAGGAACCATATAGCTTAGAAATATCAAAAAAAGTTAGGTATGTCTTAAATGTATAAAATATATGTAGATAGAATGGTTTATTCTATCATTTATGTAATAAACTATAAATATGAACCTGTTATAAAAAGTTTAAATGTATCAAAACTTATGCACTCAAATATTGTCAGAACTCACATGATGCCATCTACAGTACAGACAAATGTAAACAAGCACAAAAATGTAGTATTAAATAATAGTTGCACAAAATTAACTGTAGTGCATACTGTATCACTATAATAATTTTGTAGCCACCTCCTGTTCCTATTGTGTTGGGCTCAAGTGGTTTGAGTATCCACTTAAGACACTGTGTGGCACTAATCATCTTCTCGTAAGCAGTTCATCTGTCAAGACAATTACATATTGCAGTACAAAGTGATTTCTCTGGATTTTTATGTATCATTAATTGTGTTTAGAGCAATATTACAAACCTTGAATAACACCATGGCATCCATATGAAGTGACACTAGTGATGCTGGAAGTGTTCCCAAGAAGCAGAGAAAAGTCATTACATTAAAAGAGAAAGCTGAATTGCTGGATATGTACCATAGGTTGAGCTCTGCAGTTGTTGTTACTTATCATTTCAAGATAAAGAAATTTAGCATAAGGGCCATCATAAATAAATAAAAACAATTTGTGAAGCCCGTGCTGCAGCTATACCAGCAGATTCAACAACCTTCCACTTGTTGTGAAATAGCTTTTAATATCCTATTGAAAATATAGCTTTTATGTGAGTGAAGGAGTTCTACAAGAAATACATACCTATGAAATTTAAAATGATTTGAGAAGACATGAAATAGTTACATGACAATTTATAGCAAAAGGAAGATGAAGGATCTAAGGCTTGTGAGTTTAATGCCAGCAAAGGATAGTTTAATAATTTTAGAAAGAGATTTGGCTTAAGAAAATTTCACAATATTAGGAGAACCAGCTTCTTCTGATGAAGAGGCAGCAGACAAGTTCCCAGACATCATTATGAAAATCATTGAGGAGAAAGGATATCTGCCTGAACAGGTTTTTATTGAAGACAAAAGTGCCCTGTTTTAGAAGAAAAAATGTAATAATGGAAATTTATTAGTGAGAATGAAAAATGAGCACCAGGATCTAAGGCAGGACTGGATAGCTAGCTCTACAGTTGTGCTTCAGTAAATGCGGGGGATTGGGACCAGAACCCTCAGCATATACCAAATTTCATGCATACTCAAGTCTCACAGTTGGCCCTGTAAAACCTGTGTATAGGAAAAGTCAGTCCTCTATACATGCAGATTTTGCATCTCACAAATACTATAACTTCAATATTTTAGTTGAAAAATAAATCGGTGAATAGGTGGACCTATAGAGCTCACCTCATATTCATATTGTTCAAGAGTCAACTGTACTGTTTTGTGCCAATTCACTTAGGTTTATAAATAGGATTGTCCTGATTTATAAAGCTACTAAGTCCCAAACCCTGAAGGGAAAGATACACCCCAGCTGCCTGGACAGTCAAAATCACTTTTCTGGATTGATTCCAAGGATACTCTGTCCTTGAGGTCAGGAAGTACCTCGTCAGGAACTCAGAGGAAGCGTCTTTTAATGTTCTTTTCATATTGGATAATGCCTCTAGACACCCAGAGCCCCACGAGCTCAACATTGAATGCATTGAAGTGGTCTACCTTCCTCCAAACACAACCTCTAATTCAGGCTCCAGATTGGAGGGTTATAAAGAACTTTAAGATTCATTATACATGGTACTCTGTGGAAAAGATTGTCACCTCCATGGAAGAGAACCTGCTGGAGAGATCATCAAAGTCTAGCAGGATTACATCATTGAAGATATCACTATTCTTACAGAGAAAACCATCAAGTCTGAAACAATATATTTCTGCTGGAGAAAACTGTATTCAGATGTTGAGCACTATTCACACTATTTATAACAGAGCCAATGAAGGCAATCACAAAAGATATTGTAGATATGGTAAAAATAGAGGGCGAGAAATGAAAGATTTTAGGTATGGATAATGAGGAAATTCAAGACTGTATAAATATCACATCAGAGGAATTAACAGATGACTTAATGGCTGTGAATGCCAATAAGTGATAGACGATGAGGAAGAAGACTCAAAAGAAGCAGTGTGAAAAACAAGTTAACATGAGATAATCAGGCAGAAGGACTTCAATTATTCAAGATCACTTTCAACTTCTTTAGTGAATGGACCTTTCTATGACATGGGCACCAAAACTAAAGCAAACAATGAAAGGAGGATTTGTACCATATAGAAAGATTTTTTAGAGAAATGAAAAAGCAAAAAAGTCCAACAGAAATTCTGAAGTATTTACACAAAGTTACACCAAGTGTACCTGCCTCTCATGACTCCCTTTACACTTCTTCCACCTCTTCCGTATCTGCCACCTCTGAGACAGCAAGAACAATATTTTCTCTTGCTCCTCCTCCTCAGTCCGTTCAATGTGAAGACCAGGCAGATGAGTATCCTTATGATGATCCATTTCCACTTAATGAACAATAAACACATTTTTTTTCCTCGTGATTTTCCTAATAACATTTCATTGCTCTAGCTTACTTGATTGTAAGAACACAACATATAATACATATAACATTAAAAATGTGTTAATCAACAGTATATATAATTAATGTGCTTCCAGTTAACAGTCAGCTATTAGTAGTTAAGTTTAGGGGGAGTAAAATGTTACATGAGGATTTTTGACTGGGCAGGGAGTCAGTGCCTCTAATCACTGCATTAGTTAAAAGTCAACTATATTTTATCTCTAAATCTTGAGTCACAGCTCTTTCCTTTAATATAAAAACAGATAGAAAATTACTAATGCATTATTTTGTTTTCCTAAATAATGTTAAGGAAAGATTAACCAATATCAAATATAAAGAAGGCAGTAAAAACTTGTCTAAAATTAGACTTGCTAGATTGTTAATATTTTGCCACATTCTTTCACTTCTCTTTCTCTCTCTCATTACATATGCCTCTATTTTATATATGCATGCTTGTGCACCTATACACACATAATAAATTTTTACTATTTGAGAATAAGCTCTAGGCATTATTTCAAATTCAATTATATCTACATTTGACCCCTAGGAGCCAGTGTTCTCTTCTCTGTATAATAAAAATATCATTATTATATTTAAGAAATATAATATTCATGGCCAGGAACAGTGGCTGAAACCTGTAATCCCAGCACTTTGGGAGGCCGAGACGGGC
>NW_012116232.1:25007-43652 GCF_000951035.1 Colobus angolensis palliatus | reverse complement strand
ATTATCTGGCTGGGTCTTAAATCTATTGACAAATGTCCTTATGAGAGACAGAAGAGAAAACATACAGAGTGAAAGCCCTTGTGAAGACAGAGGCAAAGAAGGGGGTGCAGCCACAAGCAAAGGAACACCAAGTGCCAACAGAACATGGAGGAGGCAAGGAAGAATTTCCCTCTGAAGTGTACAAAGGGAGCACTGATCTGATGACACCTTGATTTTGGATTTCCTCTCTCCAGAGCTATGAAATGATAAATTAGGTCGTTTTAAGCCTCTAAATGTGTGATTTTATAGGACAGTACTAGGGAACTAATGCACACTCCAATCTTCTCTATTTTTCAGTATTTCAAAGTATTGCCTTTTTTTCCCTTAAACCTACACCAGTTGTTTAACAGAATATCTCGTCTATAGTCGTTTTGTTATTCCCCCATAACTAGAGATAATTATTGTTATTATCTCATATTTGAGATGATACTTTTTTTGGTAAGAATATAGTATAGGTTGTGCTATGTGTTATTACATCATAATCACGGGAATGTAATATAATCTTATTATACTATTTTTGTGCTTTTTAAAACACAATTTTATTTTGGAAAGCAGACAGTACCCAACTAATGATTTGACTTACGATTTTTCAACTTGATAACGAGTTTTTCTGGAAGTAACTTTTGTGGTAAGCCCTGAAGCATTAATAATTTGGATTTATAGAAAGTTGAAAAGAATACAGAGAGTTATTATAAAAGTTACAACTTGATTGTACTGTTAACATCTTACATACTTACAGAATATTTGCCAAAAGTATATATTAGTATTAGTACAATGCTATTAAGTAAATTACTGATTTATTCTGATTTTACCAGTTTTCTCATTAAGGCCCTTTTCCTCTATTCAAAGATCCAATCCAGGATACAATGTTGCATTTAGCCATTATGTCTCCTTAGTCTGTTTGTCTATGACAGTTTTATACCTTTTTCTTATTTTTCATGACCTTGACCCTTCTGAAGGAATATGATCAAACATTCTTCTAGAAAGCCATTGAATTGGTGTTTGTCTGATATTGTCTCATTATCACACTGGGTTTATTGATTTTTGGAAATAATATCATAAATGTGAAGGATATATGATAGATATCATCATGACTTATTACTGGTGATATTAATCATTGTTTGGTTAAGGTGGTGCCTGCCAGTTGTCTCCATTTTAAAGTTACCATTTTTCTCACTCCATATTCTATTATTTGAGAGAGTCACTAAGTCCAATCCATTCTTAAGGGGAGGGTTAAGTTCCACTTCCTAAAAAAGGAGTCCTGTCTTTATCTCTCTGCACACACACACACACATACAATATAATGTAAAAGTCTTTTGTAAAAATGAATTATTCTTTTTCCCTCCCTTTTGACTATTTTTTCCAATCATTTATTTGTGTCAATATGGATGTGTGGATACTCATTTATTTTAATACTTGGGTTATAATTATTACTATTATTTTTTTGTTGTTATGATTTTGTTACTCAGATTATTCCAGCTTTGATTATTATGAGCTCTTTCAGGTTGCTTCCTGTGTTGCTTCTTTGCTATTGCCCTCTTCTTTTGTTTTTGAACACCTCTTTAGTTTTTGGCACCGTAAGGTACTCCAGGCTAATCTCGTATTTTCTCTGCTGAAGTTCTAGGATCAGCTACTTCTCTAAGAAATGTTGCTTTTTTAATTAAGAAATATAATGTGAGGAAACCAGTATGTAGACATAGAATGCACTCTATACATGTATCCTAACGTCGTTCACCATCTATCTGTTTAAAAAAATACACATACACACTGAAATAAGTACATACCAATATTTGCAATTCTAATTACACTAAAGAGTTTCTTCTAACTTACTCACTTGTTTCTTTGTAAAATTTTACCTGCTTGTTAGTCTTGTTAAATTGTTACTCTGTAAATTGTTACTCTGAGATTGAGAAACCTGGTTAAAGTATAGTTAGTTTGAACCTGCCACACATATAGTTTCAAAATTCTGAGTCACTAACTCTGTGGTGAATAGGGGAGCTTATGCTTCACAATACAGTGTTTATGTACATTTTCTAGTGTTTGTATCCTTATGGAACCCAGTGAAAATACCATTTTCAAACCAACATATATCGGTGGTACTGCAGTCACACTTTGAAGGTGCATGCAAACTCTTTTTCATCCCACGACGTGGACACTGAGGACACCACACAGGCACCAAACGGATCTGAAGATATTTACTATTCACACAGTGAGGCTTTTGGCAGAGTGTGGAGAAGACATTTGAACAGGTTCAAACATTGCCTGAGAAAGAAGGGAGCAGCAGCTAACTGAGGAGCAGCAACTAATTGTGTCTGTGTGTGTGTGTGTGTGTGTGTGTCGTGTGTGTGTGTGTGTGTGTGTGGTTGAGGAGTCAGGCTAAAATGAGTATTCTGTATTCTTGCAGTTTGGATCTTGCATGATTTTAACTCCCCTTTGGCATCCAGGACAGAAGAATGTGGCCTTTCTTATCAGGTAGCCAAGATATAGGACAAGAGAAGAACACAGAATGATGAGACTTGAAAACTGCCAACAGTCAAACATCAGCAATGGATTCAGGCTTTATTACACTCAGTTCCTTTCCCTCTGTGCCCCATATTGAGGTTGTATCAAACATTTGTACTAGAGTAAGGCACATTTGTTTCAGTCTAAAATTATTTCCTGGGAAATGCTGTTGTATATACCTGGGAGTAAAATTGTGCGTCATATGATAGTTTTTTGAGGAACTGTCAAACTTTTTTCTGTAGTGGCTCCTTGACTATTAAAGTATTGATAATACAATTCAACCTATGTCAATCATTTATTCTTTGTTTCTTTTCAAACTTTTTTTTTGCCTTATTTGGGTTAACATTTTTTATGATTTCATTTCATGTTTTCTTTTGACTTGTTGTAACAGTATCTTTATTCTATTCACTTTCTAAATGTTTTTCATAGATTTTCTGTATATACTTTAAATAGCCTGAATCCATCTTTAAATATTGTACTGTTTCTAAAATGGTCTAAGAACTCTAGAACAGTATCTATCCAATTTCTCCCTTCATCTCTTGTGCCATAATTGTCAAATACTTCACTTTGACATATGCTGTGAACACACAATACAGTTTTACTTTTATTACTCTAAGCCATCAGTTCTTTTCAGAGCAATTAAACATAATAACTAATTATATTTTAACTCCATTTAGTCAATTTTCAACACTGTACGTTCTTTTGTGTATATAAACTTTGATCGACAGCATATTACTTCTCCCTGAAGAATTTCTTTAACATTTCTTGAGTATGTCTGCTAACAATAAATTCCTTGTTTTAATTGTCTTTAAAAGTCTTTATTTGCCTGAAAAAAGTCTTTATTTGTCCTTCAATTTTGAAGGATATTTTGCTATGTACACTATAGAATTCTGAGTTTACAGGTTGTTTGTTGTTGTTGTTGTTCCTACTTTAAATATGTTAGTAGCTTTTTCTTGCTTTCAGGTTTCTAACAACAGATGTAGGTAATATCATCCCCTCTGCTGGCTTCAATTTTTTTTCACTTTGGCTTCAATAGTTTGAATATTATATGCCTTGCTGCGGGTTATTTGATCCTTATCCTACTTCATGTTCTCTGAGAGTTCTGAGTTGGTGGTTTGGTGTCCCAATCATTTTGACAAATTCTCATTTTTTTCAAGTACATTTTTTTCCCCATTCTATCTTCTCCTTTTGGGATTCAGAATTACATATGTTTCAGGATGTTTGATATTGACTCACTGTTTCTGAATGATCTGTTGTTCTTTTTGCTTATTCAGTATTTAAATGTTAGGTTGGAAAATTTCTATTGATGTAAAGTCAAATTCATTTTTTTCTACTATAATGTACAAAGATATGCCTTTTAAAAATATTCTTTACTTCTATGACTATATTTTTAATTCATAGAATTTTCACTTATTTTTTCTTATTTGCATCTCTCTGATGGCATTTTTATCTGATTTTGCATGTTATCTACCTGATTTATGAAAAGTTTTAGCATCAATTTTAGTTGGTTTAAATTACCTGACTGATATTTCTAACAACCGTATATTTCTAAATCTGTCTTTTATGATTATTTTATCTTCTGATGTGTTTATCTTGCTTTTTTGTATGCCTTGACTTTTTTTTGTTGAAAGCAAAATATGCTGGATAAGATAATAGATACTGATGCCAATGTATTTTTATGTTTGCTGTTGAACATGGCTTTTTCTTTTTTATACTAGGACGTTAACGTGGGTGTTTGGGTTAATCTAGTCAGCAGTTGGTTAGGTTTCAAGTTTGCTGTTACCATGGTATGGCTGGTGCACTGGAGACTCCAATTCCCCTAGTGATACTTAGTCATGCCTGATTTTTGTTTCTCTGATTGGTTCTGGATCATGTTTTGTGTTGCTCCCAGAGGGATCCTGGCTCTTATAATTCATCCAACTCTATGTTACTGTTATTTTTATTTGAGTTTTGCTCACTGGAGTGATGTGGGAGGGTGAGTTCCCTCCAAGCCACAAATCAATGTTTTTGTTACTCAGGAATGATAAGCAAGATACGTGTGTGAGGAGTTTGGGTGTTGAGCTTTGATTCATTTCCCCAGTCTCAATAGACTTTTCATAGAACTCTGATGCTGCATGTTTGGATGTTCTTGCTCATAAAAATTAAGTCTTTTGTTTCAAAAGGGACACAGGGGAGAAGGGCATAGATAGATTCTGGCAGTGACTGACATTTCCTTCCTTAAGCCACCTCCACCACTGGGCTTTCTCAGGATGCTCTCTGACTTTCCCTGTGGGTATCTGGTGGAGTTCTTTGAGGAAAAGTCTGTGTGATGGTGAAAACTCCACTATGACTACATCCCTCAGTGGCTTTATATTAGGATACTATAAAAAGTAACACAGACAGAATGGCTCAAACAACAGAAATGTATTATCTCACATCCTGGAGGCTAGAGGTCAAAAAGCAAGGTGCATAAAGAGATGGTTCCTTCTGAGGACTGTGAGGGGAAAGACCTGTTCCAGTTCTCTACCCTCGACATGTGGATGGCCACCTTCTCCCTTTGTTTCTTCATTTCATCTTCCCTTCTTCAGTGTCTCTGTGTCGATATTTTTACTTCTTGTAAGGACACCAGTGTTATTGGATGAGGGCACACTAATGGCCTCATTATAGCTTGATTACTTATTTAAAGATACTATCTCCAAATAAGGTCACATTCTGAGGCATTGGGGGTTGGAACTTCAACATGTAAATGTTGAGTGGATGATTTAACTGATAATCAGTTTCATGCTTCCTTGCCCACACTTGGTCTCAAAGAATTCATTCAAATTTATAAGGCACTGTGTTCTTCTATTTCAGACCAATGCCTGGGTCCTGTCTCTCCCTGTGGATGACTGTTTCTCTTAAGATTCAGATTAGCTGTTTGCCCTGTGAATTCAATTCTCTGAGGAGAGCAGAAGTCATTAATTTGCTGTTTGCTAAGTTATTTTTCATATTGTATTACTGGTAGAAGCAACATTTTCTCTAGGTCTTTACCTCTTTGAGCTGAAACTGAAAGCATGTGATGCTATTTGAACACTTGATTAAAGTGAGATGTACTAGATTTCTTCATTGTGAAAATACTCTTTACCTTTTGAAACTAGTAGGGGATCTATGAGATGATATTATAGAACATATTAATATTCTGTACCACAAACACATTTAATTGATAGTTTTCTAAGCCACTGAGGGCTTTTGTCTGAATTAATTTTTAGGCTAGTGAATGCAAAATGATTATTTAAAAAAATTTATTATTCTCTTTACTTTTATAGTCTTCATTTACAGGCTGAGAAGAGTTTTCTCTCCACCCTCCCACATTCTCATAGCTCTTAGACTTACAAAGTATTTTTTCAATTCAGTGTGTTACAACCCAGTACTATCATTACTCTTTTTAATTTTAAAAATTATCCCAAATGTTGACGGAGAGAAATCCATCAAGGAAGTTTTGTCTGGTATATTTCCATTATTTTGGGGGGAACAGTTATTTGCATTGGCAAAGGAAGATATTCGTGATTGATCTATTTATTAATGTGCAAAACCTGGAATTATGTTTTTCTCCTGGATCCTCCTGAAAAGAATGCCATTTAACAAGTACAATTTGGATATCATATATGATTTTTTAAAAATTGCGTACTAATACTTTGTAAAATGTTGAGTGTTAAAAAGATGTTGAGATTTTATTACATGCTGAGGTTAATCTGCTTCAATAGAGAGTAAATTATGCAACGAGATGTAAGGAATGACTTGGACATTGGTTGATGCTACGTCACCTATGGGATTCTTAAAATAGAAATGAACAGTCATCAAAAGGTAAATGACAGGATGCAATAAAACTAAGTTTAGCTACTTTATGTTTGTGCTGAAGGTGATTGCAGATTACTGACTTCACTGACTTTACAATTTAACAATTATAACCAACTTCTTTTTCCAAATTCATCATCCCAGAATTCAGTGATTGATGAGAAACCAGAGGCACAAACTAGACTTCAAATATTCTTGAATTCTGGTGGGTCTGTCACTGCTTTGACCAAAAGAGTAAGTGTAATATGCTCGAGTCTTTTAGAAGACCAGAAGTCTCTTCTTCCTTCCTCTTGGAGCACTGAGTATTCATGTAAGAAATACTGGTAACTGAGGTTATCATGCAGAGAAGATCACCAACATAGACATGAGGAAGGGTTATGAGGATAGAGAGAGAGGGGATAGGAAAGAACAAAACAGAGAGGGCAGGCGGGAAGGTTGGTAGAGAAAGAGAGAGAGTGAGAAAGAGAGAGATTAGGTTATTTCATCTGAGGTTCCAGACTCTGTTAAACAGAGCTGAGCTACTCTTGCTGTGTCCAAATTCCTAAAACATATAATTATGAAAAATAAAAATGAATTTGGGAATGATTTGTTACACATAAAAGAAAACTAACAGTTCATCATTGAGAGTATCATCCTTCCTTTACACCCATCTAGTTCCGCATGTCCAGTCTACATTATTATCAGAAGTATCATTCTAAAATACCACTCCATTTCCTTCCAAATCTGGTCATTTGCTAGTATTCCATTTCTCAGGGAATTATGGCACTATGAAATTTTTACCCCAGGAACTATAGGATAACCTGGGTCACAGTTCTCTCCTTTATTGCACATATACTTCTTTATTAAGTCATTTGCTTTATTAAGTTATTTGCTATTAACAGTTCTTAAAAATACATATATTTGGGTCAGGGGCGGTGACTCACGCTTATAATCCCAGCACTTTGGGAGGCCAAGGCAGGCGGATCACGAGGTCAGTAGATAGAGACCATCCTGGCTAACACGGTGAAACCCCGTCTGTACTAAAAATACAAAAAAAAAAATTAGCCGGGCATAGTGGCGGGCGCTTGTAGGCCCAGCTACTCCGGAGGCTGAGGCAGGAGAATGACGTGAACCCAGGAGGCGGAGCTTGCAGTGAGCCCACATGGCGCCACTGCACTCCAGCCTGGGCAACAGAGCGAGACTCTGTCTCAAAACAAAAACAAAAACAAAAACACACACTTGGCATTATATGTATTACATGAGACCTTAATATTTGTGCGCCAAACTGTCTCTTTTTTCATAGCCTGTGCTCTAGTCACGCTGGACTTTGTACAAGTTCTCAAACCTATTACCCTATTATGTTCCACCTAACTTTGAAAACACATCATTTTCCATAACATAATGTTTTCACCCCACCTTTATTATTTTTTCTGGGGGAAATCTTATATTTTTCAAAATCTAAATTTAATGCTCACTTCTTCAAAAAAAAAAAAAAACAAAAACCTTCCCTGACTTCTCCCAACGCTTATTTCCTCTGATACATGCTATCATATCACTTTCTTCCTTTCCTTCAAAGTGCTTCTTTACAAATTATACATCGATATGTATGCTTTATGAGATTATTTTATTCATAGCTGACTCCCCCATTGGACTGTAAACTGTGCAAGATCAACAAATGTGTGAATATTCGCTTAGCATTGTATTTCCAGCATTCAGACAATGCTGGAATATATTAAGTATTGAGTAAATGGTTTTGAAATAATAACTATTACTGAGTGAATGAATTTTCTGAAATATTTGTATCACTTCACACAACTAAAAGATAAATCCCTGTTTGTTTACTGGGGCTAGCATTGAATATTTTTTTCCTTTAATTCATTAATATATTTTCTCTGTTCAACTTCTATAGAATTATATAAAAATAAATGCTCTTTCTAAAATACACCTATTCATATATATTTGTGAATATATTGTTTACAGTGACCCCTACTTTGTGTAGTTTTTCTTTTTTCTTCCTCCTAATCTCTACCACCAACCCTGCAACAGACACATATAGAAACATAAATAGATGCAACACTTTTTTCGGCCCATGAGTAAAATTACAATAAATAGGAATGGATGTCATCTAGTTACCGCCAAGGTAGTTATTTTGATTTTCATCTTTCTTCTTAGCTTGTGAACTTTTTGAAATCATGGAACAAGTATAATTTCTTTTTTTTTTTTTTGGAACATGTATAATTTCTTATGGATACCCATGATCTAATTATTTGCTTGATACATAGTTGATTCTCAAAAGTGTTTGCTACACTAATGAATGCCTTTAAATCATTTACAAGCCAATACAATAGATTTTTCATAATCTCTATGAGTCCTAAATTGAGTTTATGTGTATATGCACAAAGAGGGACCACATGCTTTACAAATTCATGCTACACCACAAATTTTGCTCCCTTCTGTTAACCTATGTTAATAAACTATGATTTTTATATACAAGAGTGGTAGACATTTCATGGTGCTTGTCAGGTAATAAAATGTGTTTTGCAGTTTTCTGCTTTTATCTTGATGGATGCAAACATAATATACAAACTATTTTGAGACTTTCCACCCACCATTCGTGTCTTGCATAAGAGCTTTTTATTGATGAATGTGGTTACTCCAGAGCATCTTAGGTCAGGAAATGAAGATCAATTGCATACATATTTGACAATGCAAAATGGATTTAGATTCATACAATGTGCTAACATTAGAATTTAACTTATTCCAGTAGAAATAGGTTTGTAAACCATTTTTTAAAACTGAGATATCGCAAACCTCTCAGGGAATGTTTAGGAAGGATATTTATATATGATGATTATGATAGCACTGCCGATGGTGATGACATTTACCAGAACCCCCAGTTATTGATCATGTTAGATGTGCATAATAAACAACAGACTTTAAGTCATTTAAACTTGTATAATTTAACAAAGAGCAAAACTGGGATTCAAAAACGCTAAAGTAGCTGGGCGCGGTGGCTCACCCCTGTAATCCCAGCACTTTGGGAGGCCTAGGTGGGTGGATCAAGAGGTCAAGAGATCGAGATCATCCTGACTAACACAGTGAAACCCCATCTCTACTAAAAACACAAAAAATTAGCCAGGCATGGTGGCGGGTGCCTGTAGTCCCAGCTACTTGGGAGGCTGAGGCAGAATGGTGTGAACCCGGGAGGTGGAGCTTGCAGGGAGCCGAGATCGCTCCACTGTGCTCAAGCCTGGGTGACAGAGCGAGACTGTGTCTCAAAAAAAAAAAAAACAAAATAAAATAAATGTTAAAGTATTTGGACAATTAGGTTAAATAACTAGCCTTTTGATGTCTATCAAGCAAGAGAAGGAAGGTACAAACCCAACGTATATGATTACAAAGATGTTATTTTAAATCTTTCCAGTGCTCCAAACCAAACCAATTTATTGTCTTTCAGGACTTGGGAACAAATGTGTGTACAGAAATACTAATCTATCACGAGAGTAATTATAACCATATAACTAAGCTTAATTACACTTGAGAAATACATTAATTTATTGGAATTAAAAAATCCAATGAAATATTTGAAATATTTTCTTGGAAAATTTTATAGAAATCCTTGTACAAGTATATTCAGGCAAAGAATGGAGAAGCTTTTATGATGGAGGCATATGTTCATATCAGAAAGCTTATTTTTTAATATTTATATGACCACTAATTTTCTTCATAAGCAAATAGCAATTTCTTAACTCCATTTTAACCTATCACTTAAATCTGAGTTATAATAAAATAACAGAATTAATTAATGTGAAATGAGAGTCTTTTTTATTATTTATTAACCACTATTAGGTTGCTTTATCCTATATTCTGTGTTGTTAGGAGACCAAGCTTTCCAAACAACACAAAAGTAGAAACTCTTTTTGTCAGGAAAGCAATAAAAAGTTACAGTGATACTGATGAAAAAAATGATTACAGTATATGGCCAAAAATTCAAGTTTAGTACAGTTTGTTTCTGCCCAGTACATATTGTCACAAAGTCAATTGGACTCCAGTAACCCCACTAGATTCGATACCACTGGTGGCTGTATGACTGAAGGAACTTTTTCGCGTTCTAGACCAACTCTGCCAGATGAATTTTTATATTACTGCTGAATCTAGAGATACAACTTAGTTTTTGCTTTGCCTCAATGATTCTCGAGTTTCTATTCAGTGCAATGTTTGTCTTGTGCTTTAAAAATTCAGAATATAATTTTATATTTTATCTGGGAACATTTCCTATATTTACTGACATTCTCACATATTTTACTCTTATGTTCTGGAGTACTTGTCTATACAGGAATTAATCCACAAACAAACGATACAGGGAGACAAGCTAATTATTATTATGCATTAATCTTCTTCAGTATTTTATCAAAAGACTTTTTTGTTTATCAATCCTTGCTTTTTTATGTAATAAAAATATATCAACTATAGATGTTGATATAATTTTTGGTTCTACTTTATTCCAATAAATCAATGAAGCATTGTTACTTGTCAAGACTGAGTCCTGCTGTTTGATAAAAAGCAACATATACCAGAAATAAAGAAACAGAAACACAAACAAAACAAAACATACGTGAATAAGAGAAGGACTAAGTCATGTGTATAAGAGTAATGGAACGTTTTTTCAAGTAAATCACTTGACAGAAAACAACTTCTTTGAGTATACATGAGATAAATTTTAAAAAGGACAATATTAAAGCAGATAAAGCTGAAAAAAAAAGTGTATGGGGGTGGGAGTGAGCCACATGACAAAAACATTCAGCGAAGAAAAGAGAAAATAACAAACTTCAAGATCATTATCATTTTTTATGAAAGAGTTATGAGAAGTCCCAGATTCACATGTTGATGCCCCTCTTATCTAGGAAACAGGGTAAATGCATATAATTATGTGATCTGTAAGATAAATTATGCTATTTTTGAGTGCTTTCCAGGGTTAATATCTAAGATGATTATATAATCTAATTTATAATTTTTATTTCCGTTTAAATGGCAGTTCACTTAAATAATAGAAAAAATAAAATACCTACAAAATGATTTTAAAAGTAACAACCAACACTACTTTACCATGTAAAATGAACCTGCTGGCTCAATGGATCCCTTGATTGACAGAGATTCCCCTAATTCCATTGGCCTGGGTCACTGATGCTTCTGCCAAGCCAAAACCCAATGATATCCACCCAGCTGTGCAAAACCAAAAGCATACATGGTTGCTCCGCTCAGTTGACAATTGAGCTGTTGACAATGTCCACACCACCTGTCTGCTACTTAGAAGACTAGCTACTAGCAGATTAAAGATAACTCCTCTTTAGGGATACAACACAAAATCAGATCATTTGCATCACTCATGTAAATGCCCGCGGTAATGGCCTGATGAGATTTAAGGTGCTGATAAAATTATCACCTAAATCATTTCTCAGATTAAAATATATCCACCCTCAATGACTAAGCACACGGTAAAGAGTTATATGTTTCTGATGGAGAAGCTACCACTGTGTCATGCTTCTGACTCTTGCCAAAGGATGTCTCAGCCTTATTTTCTGCAAGTGGAGAAAGCCACTTTATGTGGGCATTGGCCCTGCCTACCTGTGACATGTTGGTTATAACAGATCTCAACCCCTATCAATCATTCCTCACCACTATTCATTCTTGGATTAAAAATAAATAAAGACTCAAAGAAGCATGCCAATTCACTTTTTAAAGTAATAGATTGCTAAATTTTTTTCACATAAAATTTTGTTTGATGTATATGCCAGGGTCTTGGTTTCCAACATAGTTTTGACTGATAATTCTTATTCACTTAGTCAGATTTGTGCATAGCCCAAATCTAGTAAGTAATAGATAAAATAAACTCCTTTTCTCTCAAAATCACATTCCAAATTTCCACATCAAGAAATAGTAATAGCTAACATTTTTGAGGACTTAATATTTGTCAATGCCATCTTACTCTAAGATCAATATATGCTCTTCAGCATTTATTGGTTTAGAAACATTCTGTATGCACACGTTCAGAACTTCATTCCAGCTGCATTCGCTTATTACAATTATTTCAAAAGCTTTTATGAGGGCAACAATTCCAATAACAAAATTTCCCTTGATTTTATTTTTGCCTTTAAATTTTACTTTGACATATTTTTACTCAAAATATTACATGAGCACTCCTAGATTCATTGAATGATTATTCAAAACACAAAGTATTACACTAGTGCTCTATTAACACTTTTAAAAAAATAGTATCTATACTTATCTGCCTTTTGAAGCTTCAATTCATGTTGAATTGGATTTGATAAAAGATTCACACTTATTTCAGAAGTGATGCAACCTTTCTTTTTAGCATACATACATTTAGAAAGTCATATTTTATTCCTGAAGAGATATCAAGATACTTCCACGCATGTGTGTGTGTGTGTGTGTGTGTGTGTTTGTGTGTTTGCGTGTGTTTGCGTGTGTGTATAAAATATCTAAGTTACTCAGAGTTCTATCTGCAACTCTTGGGACCCCCCTGTCCCAGTTCTGCTGAAGGTGTATCATGGACTGTCATGGTTCAAAGATACTATTTCTCATAAGTAACTGATTTCTGCTTTTTCTCAGAAACTCCATACCACTGAAACAGTACTGAACAGAATTTCATTGATTCACTGCAATGTCATCTCTAATGTAACAAAACTGGGAAGGAAAAAGAGTTGGGTATCAGTAACAGTTCAAAAACTGATGCTTTAATACTGAAATCTATATATAATCATATTAGGGCAGTTCTAGGCAATGTAGAGCAGAATAACTTCTCCACACAATGTTATTGATTCTGGGCTATCCTGTAAATGTCATTTGTCCAGCTGCAGAACTTTATCTGGTCAAATATTAAACAAATAATGCTTACTTTATAAAAACAATAAAAAGTTTCAGCTTTTTCTTCCATTTCTCTTCCCTTAAAGGGACCAAATAGGCAGTATAGATGAGGAGGTGTCAATAACGCCAGATAGATGGTGAGTGCCCAGGAATAGATGATGGGGTGGGAGGCCTAGGAGTAGTGGAGCCAAGGAGATGGCAGTGTTGCCAGCAGTCAGAGAAGTGGCTGGCATCACCAGGAGACTGAGTTCACCTAGGGTGATTGGGAAACTAAATAAATACATTTATATTATAGGAGTCAGGACTCTCACTATTAGAGAAATAATTTACAAATATATATAGAGAGATGGTATTAGATTGAACATGGTGATATTCTGAATAGACCTCTACATATTTATACATACAAATAAATATAGGTATGCATGTATATTTAAGTAATATTCGATAGAGATATAGATATTTCTTAGCTCTGTTATCTAGAGGACCCAGATTCTATGATACCTCTGTATCAATGAGGATGCCAAGCACATAGATTTTGATCTCAAAACCCATCACCCATTAAAAGAAAATGAGAGTCCTTCAGGAAATCAGTGAATGACTAGCTTCAAGACTGGATCAGAATAAGTAGATGAGTCTGCAACACATTTTTGTTACAAAAATTTTAAAAGTTCTCAAAGAAGTAACGAGACATGTCAAGAAGAGACAGAAGTCAGCTTGAAGGGGCTTCTATTTGCTAAATCTAGAGGAATTTGAGCATTAAGAAATGTATCAGTAGTAATGGCTTATGTAATATTGAATAAAATAGTAATCCACAATTCCATACAGATATAAATAAATTAACAGGTTAATAAATGTATGAGGATAAAGGAAAATATCATCTTCATGTTAGAATATCAGTATATGTAGGAAGAATAAGAGACATAGAAAACGGACCATTATAGTGGACTTCAACTCAGTAGGGGGCATCAAGGTTGTTAAAACTGGTGGCCAAAAACGTGGTGATAAAAGAATACTGAGGCCTATTCACAGTAATTGTTCTTTAGGTATTTAAAAATTACACAAAGAAAAACTATGCATTTTCAGTAAAGAAAATTTGCAGACGATTTTGCAACTTAACTAGGGTACTAGAGTTACAGACCCAGTGGGAGAAGGGGAAAATGTCCCGTTCCCAGTATGTGACACACTGAAAGTCTCAATATCACTGGATAACATTCCTCCTCAAAAGTAATGAGCTGACTTTGCACATGAGGAAATTATTTGACAGAACAGGATTGAGAAAAAATCTTCAGATGGAAAGTTTTACATTCTTTTAAAGAGTCAGAGTCATGACAGACAATGTAAGACTGGAGAAATGTTCTAGATCGAAGAAGAATAAAGAGATATGATCATACATGAATGATTCTGGATTTGATCTTGAACAAGAAAGAAAGAGATACTGTTGGATGTTAGTGAATTGCAAATGAAATTTGTGCATTGCATAGGAATACTGTATTAATATTGATTTCCAGATTTTCATGGTTGTGCTATGGTAATGTAGAATATTTTTGTTTTTGTAAAATATGTATTGTTGTATTAATTAAGGACTAATTGAACTTGATGTCTGGAGCCGTTTTCAGTGATTAGAAAAGGGAAGAATGATAATTTATATTTATTGTTAGGAGACAATTCTCCATGAATCTTTACATTTCTGCATATCTTGAAAAATATATTATCTTATACTCTCTTGCAGGGATTTTTGTATAGCAAATAGCCGTGGAATACAGAAATAGTATTAACGTTTAGTCAGCAGAAAGGAGATTTGTTTTATGACTAAGATAAGAAACTTGATTTCTCCTCTTGGATAAATGTTGGGTGGGTTTGGTTGCAATATCTGTATAAGTTAGATGCCTTTCTAAATTTGGGATTATTTAGTTATGATAAAGACCCATTTGATGTAAATTGTCTACCTGGACCTGCCTTATCAACATCCCCATCACTGGGGCCAAGAGAAACCAATGGGAGCATTAACATAATGCAGCCTGCTATGTCATGAGTAATAAAGTATTTGTCTCTGACCCTGAAGTCTCTTGAGTTCTGCCAGCACCTATGCAACTATGACAAGCTAACGTGCTAGCTTGTAAGCAGGGTAAAATGTCAGATCATTCACAGTTCTTGACATTTATGTGCAGAAAGCCAGAAAGAGGTGATTCAGCAAATGTGGTAAAATATCATCAGTGGGAATCTGAGTAAAGGTTGTATAAAAGTTTCAATACAGCATTTCTGTAAGCATAACATTTCTGCTATCTCTGTGTCAACTTGAAATTATCTCAAAATATAACTGTACAAGAATTCATTTCCATTGACTTAAAAGTAAGAAAATAAAACTCTTATGTTTCAACTACAGAAAAGTCCTTGAAAATTAATTTAAATCTTGAATTATCATTTACTCTGCATATATGGAAGCCTTATATATCCACCAAAGTAGACCTAGATGAGTCATAAAGCAGTGGACAGTTATTCTCACTTGGTCTATAATATATGTAGTAATATAATTTCAACTTGCCATTCATATTTTCAAAACTAATTATCTTACCACCATTTAAAGCATAATGAATATCTAGGGACTTATAAATATCAGTTACCATCTGGGAATTTATTGGCACTTTAATTTTTCATAAACAGGGAACATCATTAAAAAACAAAATTATACACAAGAAAACAGATGTATGTAAAGAATACATTGTCTTCTATAATGCATTTTTTTCTTCCGTAATCACTCTGACATGTACAAACATATATAAATTTTTTCATAACATTATAAATTTTTAAATAAGAAAAATATTTTCCTTGGAAAACATATTCCAAACATTAAACGTTAAATATTAATATTTTAATTTAGTATTTACTACAAGTGAAATATTCAAATTGCAGTTAAGTAATTATAAGTAATCTAAAGGCAGATTATTTGAAGTCTCATGCATGTTATTTAATTTCTTTCTGCCTCAATTTTCTCATCTATAAAATGAGGATAATAATAAGGTCACTGAGAAGAGAAAATGTAAAGTATTTTGTACCTAGTGAGAATTCAGTATATGGTCTTTTGTCTAGCCTGCATACAACTCCTCTTTTTGCATGTGCAGAATTGTAGGGAGTTATGGAAAATACATGTTTCAATAAGAATAATATTCTATCTTCTAATAAAAATCCATTTTTTTAACAAGTGACTTCTTACAATGGAAGACATCTTTTTCTCTCCCCAAATCCCTTGTCCGTAATTTCCCAGTTGAGTGAACTTTTTGATATGTCTGATGAAGATTATTCAAAAGCATCTAACTAGCTGAAAGAAATGATGAGCTTGCACCAGTAATAGACCATAGTAAAGATATTTTCAATTCAATACTCTGTTTACACTATTAATGAGAATAACATGCAATTTTGGGGGGTTTATTTTTAGGACTAATGTATAGTTTGCGTCTACGTTATGCTTTCTCTCTCTTTTTTCTCTGTTTTATTCATGGTATTATTATTTTTAAAAATCATTTTAATTTTTGAGTACTCCAGTGTGAATTACCTTTTTATCCCAAATGTTAATATTTTTCAAAGCCAGAAAGCAAAAAAAAAAAAAAAAAAGTGTGTGCCTTAATTCTCTAATGCCTGCTTTCATGAATTTTGATTTTGTGCCTCTCAGGAAGTACAAAGGAAACAAATAATGTTATCCATTTCATATTTAATTAACTCACATGTGTTAATTATACATCTGTCTAAGGGGAAAAATCACATTAAATTTTCAAGGTGTTAAAAGCAGCTGCACTTCAATATATTTATATTTATTGAGTTCCCTGACCCTTTGAGTAGACGTCAGAGTAAACAGGAAAAAACTTCAAGGAGTTTACCCTAAAGTTAAGTAGATTCCCTCCTCTTTTGCTCTCAACACAAAGGAAATCAATTATGTCAAGCTCAACTTTGATGTCCCTTGTATCTACACTTTCTTCTCAATTTTCTGTACTATTGCCACTAGACAGATCTGAATTACCTCCTACTGTTTGGGCTGCCCAAGAGTCTCTGTGCTTTCTTTCAAATAAGATTCTTACACAATGCCCTCAGAGACATCTCTCTATATTAGCTCTAATCATGCTATCCTCTGATGTATTTGTTTACTGGTTGGTTGGTTGGTTGGTTGGTTGGTTAGTTGTTGTTTTAAGACTTTCTATGTGTCCTCATTCCCTAAAGAGTAAAGCAATATGCAGCTGTCTTATCTTCCTAAGCCTCAATTTGCTCAGCTATAGGATGACGATAATGAGAATACAGACATACTTAGAATTCTTGATATAGTTGTTCAAAAAGTGTTTGGTATCTTTATTATATACATTTAAAATAGAAAAGTGTTGTATTTTATAATTTGAGTAAAAACCATAATAATAAGCTTTGACTTAAAGTTTATATTTCAAATTGTATAGGACTTCTCTATGTTCTTCTGCCCAAGTATTGGCAATTTGCTCAATATTGCTGTAAATGCTAGAAATGAGATTCCCTACAACCCTGAACTATGTCCAGGGATGTTTTTCAGGGTCCTCTTTGGCACTTCAGAGAAGGTGTACACATAAGAATGTTAAATATACAATAAGCAAAGATTTGGATTGGTCAGGTTGCTTCTTTCCATCAAACAGTAACTAATGCCTTAGTTGAAAGTGATTGAAGATTCGAACTTCTGACCACAATGTTTGTATGAATAGCAGATGGAGGGTTTATAACTTGCTATATTCTAAATAAAAACATGTTCATTGAGTTTAGCTTCTTAATAAGAAGCACACAAATACAAAAAGTTAAACATACTCTCAAAATCCCAATGAAAGTTAATCAATAACTACTAATTACCTTAATTAAAATGTGACCCTTTCCCTACATAGACCGGTAAGCTTTTAGAATAAAAACAAATGGAGCCTTTATTCATTAAATAGTTCTTCATTTTTCTTGCTTCAAACAACATCCAATATACAGTCATCAGCTATGAAATATCCATGACAAAACTCAATTGTTCAATAGGACAATAAGTTTTTACTTTAAAGCAAGTCCTGAAGGATCTTAAGTAAAACAAAAAAGTACAAACAAAATAATTTGACACCAAGAGAAAGGAATACCTCCCAAACAGCTCAAAACTAACTCTGTAAATACACTTCACGGCTTGTGAAAATACAGGGAAGTCCAAGCATCTTGAAAGCATTAGGATGGCATTTTCTATTTTGAAACAGTGAAAATTGCCATGTGAATTTCAAAATAAAACTGTATATAATATATATAGTTATATATATACAAATATACATTTGTACTATATGTAAAGTATTTACATATATATACTTTTATACTACACACACACACACACACACATACACTTTGTGTGTGTGTGTGACAGAATCTCGCTCTCTCACCCAGATTGCAGTGTAATGGCAT
>NW_012116232.1:5793-24857 GCF_000951035.1 Colobus angolensis palliatus | reverse complement strand
CTGGTCTTGAACTCCTGACCTCAGGTGATCCACCCACCTCAGTCTCCCAAAGTGCTGAGATTACAGGCATGAGCCACCACATCCGGCCTAAACCAATTTTTTTACACAGTAAAAATTAGATAATTTGGGTTATTTAAATCGATCAGCAAACAATAATCTCTCAATTATTCTAACTTTAAAAGCATTATTCTGAGTAAAAGTGTTTTTCATACATAGACTCACTGACGGCTTCTACAAAACTCCTTTCTTTTGCAAGACTAATCTTTACATTAAACACTTTGAATTTTATATTAAATTTTAACTTTCCAAATGAAGTTTTTTTTTTTTAGAATAGTTTTAAATAACAATAAAAAAGAATGGCATAAAAAATATAAGAAGAGTCAAGAAATGAAAACATGGAGAAAGAATAAAGGAAAGTAGGGGAAAGGAAGGAAGGAAGGAAGTTTGCAAGACGGGGGAAAAAGACTGAAAGAAACAAAGCTGGATTAAATCATGAGAAAAGTGCTTCCCATATTTATTGTGCTTAAGCTTTACAAAAACATTAACATATTTTCCGATAGAAAGATGTAGTATTAGAATTCTAAAAATAAAAAAAAAAAAGCTATATTTCAATCCCAAAACATCAAATTTGGTAGGTTAACAGGAAGCTGTACTCACCAGCTCAGAAACACTGCCATCTGCTGACCATATAAAATTGATATATTTATTGTTTCTTTATGTGTATCACCAAAAACATTGTAATAATAACATTGTAATGCATATTATGAAACTTGTCTGAGAAACAATATGTATTTAGCAACCAATGTTTAGACAATAATTTACAAATATAACTGAATCATAGAAATTTGAAATATGAAAAGAACAAATGACAATACTTTGAACACAAAATTGCAATTTTGCTTTTCCAAAATTGCAATTACCCAAATTAGTAATTATTAACACAGAATATAAAAAAAAGATGTTTCAGATAGTCTATTCAAAATTCTGTTGCAATAAACAAATGTTTAAACTTTGACTGAAGCCGCAGCATTATTCTAATTTATAGCTCTGATGTAAGAGATTCCTTCTAAGACTCTTTTATTTACCAAAGTCAGTCTCGACACTAAAAGAAAGTACATCAGGTTGTTGAAAGCACAAGGGAAAAGGTCCAGATACTTGCATGCTTCCATTCCCTTCATATGCTTTCATTCTTCCCACACTCAACAGGGGCAATGAGTAGGAAGGTGCACGTTTTAATGCACTTGGGAGGCAAAGACACATCATTTTCTGATATATCATGTTGTATAAATATGGGTTATTTCTATAGACTGTAAGAGTGATCACAAAATAAATTACCCGGAATATTCATGTCTATGAGTGTCAGTGATTTAAAGAGTCTCCGTATTGACCTGCCCCTATGGGCAAGGTCTGGCTGATAGACTGTGTGAATAATGTCACATTTATTCAGCGTCGCCAAATTACAGAGCTTGCCCCTGTTCTTCATACACAGCCTATGTCCTATGAGCCTAGTCTTGATTTTTATACTCCAGTGATGGGAATTTTCTTGCAGCTGAAACTTCATGTCTTTGCTCAAGCTGCTCTCTGCATTTGGCTTACAATTATCTTCACAGGGATGTTCTTCCTGACCAACTAACACAGGGAAGGCCAAATTTGAATTCCCATCCTCTCTGTTCTCAGAGTGCACTGTGTATGTATTTATCATTCACTTACCAGGAGAAAGTGTTTTCTGTTTGTCACTCTATCATTCCTGTTTGATAATGAATGTCATCAAATGATGCATCTTGACTTATTTCTTTACAGGTGATCCATTACTGTATGGGCACCTTTTGAAGAAAAAGTTTTTAAATATCCCAGCGTTTTCACACCCATACGACATTGTATTGCTCTTCATAATGTCTGCAAGGATGGAGAAGTTCCCACAGAAATTATTGACTCAATATACAAACATACATTTAGCATGCTGTTACATATTTTCATCGTGCCCCTCTCCCAGCTAGGCTGTAAGCCTGGTTGGCATTTGGGCTATGTCAGACTGTATATTGCCCACCAAACTGAATAATGTGCTGAGTGCCAAGTAAGTTCTTACTAACCATTCTTTTGTCATATACTATCAACTGGGTTACTAAAAATTAGATTACTAGAAAACAAGGTAACATTGTGATATAACAAATACTATGTAATTTAGGAATTAAAATGCAAGTGGAACACAGAAAATGATAAAATAAGTCTGTGTGTAGGGAAACATTTTCCTTGAAAGTAAATCACAAAGTGTAATAGAAATAGACTGTATTTACACAATGATTCTCTTTAAATAGCAAGAAGCAAGAACATATGTAATTGGTCTGATAACTAACAAGTAGATACAGAACACAGACATTTTTATTTTTTAATTTCTATATGTAATGTGCATGGGGCACAGTAGAGAGCAATGTGAAACACATAGATGTGCTGAATTATAAAATTTAAAAAGAACAATAAAGTAACTCTTCAATCAGGAGAATATAAAATACTAATTACTTCCTCAAAACTTGGTCACTGGGTTTATATATTTAGCAAATCTCTCAAAGTTATTTGAGAAAAGTGCACCACATATTAAACAATCTATTTCCGTAGAACTTGTCATCAAAGCATTGTTGGAAATCAGTTCTGGACACTTTGCTTGGAAAGAAACAATACAGTATACAGTGAAAAGTGCAGTAAGATGTTTTCTCCATGTTCTTTTTGGGTTCCTATGTGTCTTCATCTCCAGGACAGAAGTTTTAATGATACATTACAGGACCAGATATCAATGGCATTGTCATTAACTGTTATTCAAATTTTATAATCATCTAGGAAGTCCTTCACCTCTTTACAGTTCTCATATTTAGCAACTCTCGAATGCTTAGATTAACTTGAGAAATTTGCACTTGAAAGAAAGGAAGCTCATCCTTAGGGGAATAGACACATACAGTAGCAAGATTCTTTATTATTTTTTATTTTTTATTTTTTTCATTGTGGTAAGTACACTTACCACAAGATATCCATGTTAAGGTTTTGTTTGTTTGTTTGTTTGTTTTGAGAAGGAGTCTCGCTCTGTCACCCAGGCTGGAGTGCAGTGGCATGATCTCGGCTCATGGCAAGCTCGACCTCCCAGGTTCATACCATTCTCCTGCCTTAGCCTCCCGAGTGGCTGGGACAACAGGTGCCCATCATCACACCCAGCAAATTTTTTTGTACTTTTAGTAGAGATGGGGTTTCACCATGTGAGCCAGTATGGTCTTGATCTCCAGACCTCGTGATCCACCCGCCTCGGCCTCTCAAAGTGCTGGGATTACAAGCCTGAGCCACCGCTCCTGGCCCCCTTGTTAAGGTTTTAGTTGCAAAATACAGTATTTTTGACTGTAGGCATAATGCTCTACAGCAGATCTCTAGAACTTACTCATCTTGAATAACTCAAACTTTATACCCCTTGAACAGCAACTTACCATTTCACCCTCCCTCTCGCAGCACCAGGTAACCACCATTATGCTCTCTGTTTCTATTAGTTAGACTATTTTTGATACCTCATATAAGCGGAATCGTGATATTTTTCATTCTGTGACTGGCTTAATTCACTTAGCATAATATCCCCAGGTTCATCTACGTTGTCACCTATGGCAGTATTTCTCTCTTTCTAAGGCTGAGTAATACTCCATTCTTTTCATATGCTAAATTTCCTTTCCCATTTATCTGTCAGTGGAAATGTAGGTTGTTTTCACAGTTTGCTATTGTAAATACAGTTTGTAATAATGAACGTGAGAGTCAGATAATTCTTTGAGATCCAGATTTCAGTTCTTCTGGACATATGTCCACAGTGGGGTTGTTGGATCATTTAATAATTCTCTTTTTTGTTGTTGTTGTTGTTTGTATTTTGTTTGTTTTGTTTTTTGAGGCACAAAAAGCATCAAACATAATTAAATGCTCTTTTATGATAAAAATTCTCTACAAAATAAATGAGGCATAGAAGGTATCTATCTCTTTTATGCTTTACAGGCCACATATGACAAGCTCACAGTTAACATCATACTCAGTGGTGAAAGACTGGATATTTTTGCTCTAAAATGAAGGAAAAAGCGAGGCTGTCCACTCTATTTCTGTTCAGCATAGTACTATAAGGCCTAGCCAGAGCAATTAGACTATAAATGAATAAGTAAGTAATGTCCAACTCAGAAAGAAAGAGGTAAAATCAACGCTATTCCCAAATGAAATGTTCTTACACGTAGAAAGCCCTATAGACTACAACTACAAGAAAAGCAAATAAAACCCTGTCAGAGCTAATAAACACAATGAGTAAAGCTGAAGGATACAAATCAACATAACAAAAATCAACTATTTTTCCTGTCACTCGTTGCAACAGATTGTCACTAATGTTGTGAGTGGTAAAATAATTGACCAAAACAGCAATGAGTTAAAGAAAGAAAGTTTATTAGAGAGACAGTATGTTACAAGGAAGCAATGGGCAGCACAGCAGAGAAGGTGCTCTCTGCCAAGAGGGAAGGACTGAAGTGAAATTTTAAAGGGTGGTGCTGGAGGGACTATGCAGAGATAAGGTCATGCTGCTGGGGCTATGAGCAAATTGAGTTATTTGGGAACAGGATACTGTGCCATGAGTCGTTTGTAGTTAGACATTTCTCAGAATAGTTACTCTCCTGTATCTGAGGACACTTCCTTGTTCTTACTTAGTTACCAGGATTCTATATTTCTACATATTAACAACAAACCATCCCCACCCATCAAAAAATTAAGAAAACAATCTCATTTACAATAGCATCAAAAAAATAAAATGCTTAGGATTCAACTGAATTAAAGAGGTGAAAAACATGTACACTGAAATCTATAAAACATTGATGGAAGAAATTAAAGAAAATGAAAATAATTCGAAAAATATTCTATGTTCATGGATTGGAAGACTTAGTTTGTTAAAATATTCATGCTACATAAAGTGATCTACAGATATAATGTGATCTCTATCAAAATCCCAATGGCATTTTTACAGAAATAGAAAAAAAAGTTAGAATTCATATGGATCCACAAAAGACTCTGAATATGCAAAGCAAACTTGACAGGAAAAAACGAAGCTAGAGGCATCACTCTTTAGGATTTCAGAATATATTACAAAACTACAGAAATTAAAACAATATAGTGCTGGCATGAAAAACAGATGTACAGATCAATGGAATAGCATAGGGTGTCCACCCAGAGATAAACCTTTGCATATACAGACAATTGATTTTGAAAAGAGTGCAAATAATACACAATGGTAGATGGATCATCCCTTCAAAAAATCAAGTTGGAAAAACTCGATATGTACATGTAAAAGGGTGAAATTGGACCCTTATATTGCACCATACACAAAAATCAATTCAAGTTGGATTAAAAACTTAAACAAAATCTAAAATAGTAAAACTCCTAGAAGAAAACAGAGGAAAAGTTCTACAAGATTGGTTTCAGCAATAATTTCTTAGATATAACACCAAAGGTTTGAGCAATAAAGCAACAATTAGACAAATGAGACTACATCAAACTAAAAATCCTCTGTTTTTCAAATGCAATAAGAATGAAAAGGCAAATTACACAATAGCAGAAAACATTCACAGACTACATATCTGATAAAGGATTAATATTCAAAATATATGTGACTCCTACAGCTTAAAAACAAAAATAACATGATTTTAAAATGGGAAAAGGACTGAAATAAATAGTCATCCAAAGAAGACATAAAAAATGACTAATAAGTATATGAAAAGGTACTCAAAATCACTGATCATTGGCAGAATGCAAATAAAGATAACAATGAGATAAAACCTCATTGTCATTGCTAGGCTGGCTAGTAACAAAACACAGAACATGACAAATGTTTATATGAATGTGACGACTTTTTACGTTTCCTACTGTTGGTGGTATATAAAATGAAATACATCAAAAATTTAAATAACACTGTGAGTGATAGGATACTCAAACCAATGGATCCTAGAGAAGAGCTGACCTTGTTGGACGAGTAGGAAATGGGGTTAGCTGGAGAAGATAATTTGATATGTCCAGGTCATGGAAGTTATAGACATAAGAAAAAATATTATTCAATAATATATTGTAAAATATTATATATAGATAGTTATGAATATGTATATTTACATAAATTTAAATAAATGGCCATATCTGTCTTTTAATCTTTCCATGTCTTGTTTTTCTCATCAGAAAGTTACAGGTAGTATTTATACATTTTTAAAAATTATTTAATCTGTAAAAAATCACAATTAGAACAAGGTTATTAGTTTGTTTTACCAATAACAACGCTGAAGCTCAAGAAGCAAAGTAATATGTCCACTATCATAAATCTTATTAAGAGGGAGAATTATGCTTCAAAGCATACCTAGCAGACTATACACTGATTCTCTTAAGCTATACGTGAACCTTTTGCACACTGTATGCTGTTGTTGTGGGATATATGATTTCTAGGACTAAATTATCTTGATTCACATTGTAGGTCTGCCACTTATTGGCTGTGCAACTTTGAGCAAATCACCTTACTTCTCTATGCAAATTGTTAAAGCAGATTGCTTGACTGTTTTCTTTGTAAAAGAAAGCTAATGATACTATATACCTCAGGTGAGTTATTTTATGTAAAAGCAGTGCCTGGACTAGATAACCTTTAACTACCAAGGAAGTATTACTACAAGTATTTTAAGAAGCTAAAACACAAAAGGAAAAGGCACATGAAAAGGGAAGGGTGATCAAAGATGAACTCAAAGGATTCTGTTCGTGGAAGATACTGTTTCAGGCAAGGGGATAAATGTGAGAAATGAAGGTGTCTTTTTTTTCTAACACGTTTTTCCTTTGTGATTTGATATCCATTCAAGATTGCTTATTTAGGTTCATTCCTTAAAAGCTTGCAGACGTTCAGGATGTAGGAGCAGGAGTAAAAAGTTCAAAGAATGGGCATATGAACAAAAGAAATCACATAAACAGATTGCAGAGGATACATTAATACAGTGTGTGATCAAATGGATCCAGTTGCCTTTAGGTAATCCCTGGCAACTCAAAAAATATATATGGTTCTCTTAGTCTATTATGAGACTCTATATCCTCAAAACAGCATGTAAGAGAGACAGAATGCAAGGAGTACCAGCAGCAGACAGCAAAATTCCTCCTACAATGCTGAGAGTTAGGAAATGGTGAAAAAAGAAAAGGAAGGGTGAACGTGGTTCACAAGGCAGCAGTATTAAAGCTAGTCTGAGACATTTCAATATATTCTTTATTTCTTTCACAAGATGCTTTTCTATGTATTAAAAATTGAAATTAGAAAAATGTCCCTGAAAACCAGTGTCACCGCTGATTAGAAATGGCATAAGAAGCAGGAGAAAAGCTTTACACTCAGCTTGAAGTCTTGGGAAATAAGAAAACCTTTCAGGAGTAAAAACAAAACATAGCAGAGCAAAGGCAGATTAGTGTGACTTCAGAAATGAGTTCTAAGACTACTGAAGCACAGTATATTAGCTTTATGACGAGAGCCATTAGCTCTCCATGGACAGGCGATATTTCTAAAGAGCTACACTGCGCAGAGAAGAAAATACAGAGGATCTAGGAACAAAGCTCTGCTTTCTCACCAGTTATTAACCTCATTTATACCACTGAGTTTCTATCATTATGTTCATTGCCCTGACATGGTTCAGTGGGTTGACATTTCATTCCACAGGGTGCAAATTGTGACGACAGAGGAAGGAAACCTGGGAGGCTTGGCTGCAATTGTCTTTGTTATGACCAGCTGCACCTCTGGTCAAAGTAAACGTCTAAGTAACTATTCTGGAAAAAAAATTCCTAAAAACATTTTCCGAGTCCTTTTTCCTGATGCCTATTTGACAACTATCTGTTTCTAAACCTCTGCAGGTGTTAAATTCATTTTCAGAAAGCAGTTGCATTCTTTCATTCCACGGTATTGATAAACACAAGTTGTAAAGTCAATGTGGATCTTTCCATTAGCCTCCTTTGATTTTGTTTTTAATTTTATTTTGTAATATATTCCTATATATTTAGGGAGTAGAAGTTCAGGCTTCTTACATGCTTATATTGTGCAGTGGTGAAATCTAGGCTTTTGGTGTAATAATCACCCAAATAGTGAACATTATATCTAATAGGCAATATTAAACCTTTACCCCCTCCCACCCCTCCATATTTGTAGTCTTCAGTGTCTGTTATTCCACTCTGTATGTCAATGTATACCCATTGTTTAAGTCTTGCTTGTAAGTGGGAAGATGTGGTATTTAACTTTCTAGTTCTTAATTACTTCATTTAGGATGATGACATTTAGCTCCATCTACATTGCTGTAAAAGACATAATTTCATTCTCTTTTCACAGCTGAGAAGCATTCCATGGTGTGTGTGCGTGTGTGTGTGTGTGTGTGTGTGTGTGTGTATTCAACATAAAGAAAATACACCACATTTTCTTTATCTAATCCTCCATTGACGGACACCTTGGTTGATTCCAAATCTTTGCTATTTTGAATAGTGCTGTGATAAACATATGAGTAAAAGTCCTTTTTTAATAAAATGGACTTAATTCCCTTCAGTTACATACCCAGTAGTGATATTTCTGGATTGAATGGTAGTTCCATTTCTAGTTCTTTGCAAAATCTTCATACTATTTTCCATAAAGACTGTACTAATTCACATTCCTACAGTGTATAGCATTCCCTTCTCTCCATATCCTTTCGAACATCTGTTTTTAGGCTAGTTATTCTCACTGGTGTAAGATGATATCACATTGTGGTTTCAATTTGCATTTCTCTGATGACCAGTGATGTTGAACAATTTTTTCACATGTTTCTTGGCTGCTTTTATGTCTTTTCTTGAAAAATGTCTGAGAGAAAATGATGGTCGACTAGACACAGGTAGGTGAAACAGCTCCCACTGAGGGATCAAGATGACTGGCGCACTGTTAAACAGATCTCAGAGGGTAGGTACAGACATTGGACAGAGGGAAGACACAGAAGCTGGGCTGAAAGAAGATGAAGTTGGTAACCCTGCAGGGCATTATCATATACCAGGATTCATTCCTGGCCACCAGTGATGCCAGAGGAATGGGTGGGTTGAATAAACAAGGAGCAACCCACTCTCGCCATGGGTCTTTGAAATTCCAGAAGGATGAGACCCCTCAACCACCATGGACACTTGAGGTGGTGGAAAGAGTTGCTTAGAGAAGTGGTAGGTGCAGAATACCAATGGAAGCAGAGTCCACAGGGTTTGGTATGGCAGTGTCTGCAGTGGAGCATAGCAAGGGAAGTCCATTTTAGATTTGACTTTCTCCCATAGGAATCTTTAGTTACAGGGAAATTGTTGAACCTAAACTCTGCAGGACAGCTTTACCCATCAGATGGGACTTTTCCAACCTGAGTACCCCTTGATCTGCTGGCCACTTCCAGGGTCCCAGTCTGGCCATGTCTGCCTTTATGAACATGTGTATGGGTGACTTTGCCTTGCCTGTACCAGCAGTACAGCTGCTTGTTTTCACCCTGTCCTGCCACTCCTGTGGTGGGAATGCAATCCATTCCCACTTACCCACACCAGACTGCCATTGCAATTGGAGCCTTGGCAGGCACAGAGTTAGCCAGGCCCATCCCCACCAGCACCCTGCCCTTCTGCCAACACTGCTATGAACAGCAGATCCTCTTTTGCCCTGAGTGACCAGCCCTGCATGAAGTACATAGAGAATGCAGACAGACTAGTATTCACGAGTGCCCTGCCCTTGTGCTAACACCACCACTAGTACAACTGCATACTCTGTTTCCAGGAGGGGTCCCCCATTCCCCTAGGCCACGCTGCCTCTGCCACTATTGTAAATAGCTACACAAAGGCAGGAGCCCCAGCACCTCCAGCACCTACTAGCACCCTGCTCCAGTTGATGAGTGTGTACCCTACCACACTGCCACTGCTGCTGGCATATGTAAACAATGATACTTCAGGATCACCTTGATCCCCCTACAGAGCAGTGAACTCCTAACCACAGGAGATAGAAAACAAAGTTGGGACTGATAAAAGTCCCTCGGCATCAGAGCACATAGTCCAGGAGTTGGGAGCTGAATATTGCCTTCCCAACAACTTACAAAAACAAAGCTAGTTGGCTGAATCCATCTTATACAACAATCAATTCCTCAAGGTTTTCAAGTAGGATAAAAGAAAAAAAAAGATAAGCAATTTTAGATTGAAGAAGCATTAGTCTACAAAGATGAGAAAAAAACAATGCAAGGAATTAACAGTGTAAAAAGCCAGAGTGCTTTATTTCCTCCAAACAACCACACTCCCTCTCCAGCAAGGGTTCTGAACTGCCTGAGATGCCTGAAATGACAGAAATAGAATTCACAATAAGGATAAGAATGACAATCGTCAAGCTTCAGGAGAATGCTGCAACCCAATCTGAGGAAGCTAAGAATCACAATACAATGATACAGGAGCTAACAGACAAAGTAGCCAGTATAAAAAGTACATAGCCAACCTGATAGACCTGAAAAAGCATTACAAAAATTTTATAATGTAATCACCACTATTAAGAGCAGAGTAGACCAGGCTGAGCGAAGAATCTCAGAGTTTGAAGACTGACTTTATGAAATAAGACAGTCATAGAAGAATAAAGACAAAGAATAAAAATAAGTGAACAAACCCTTTGAGAAATATAGGATTATGTAAAGAAGCAAAATCTGTTACCAATTACTGTCCCTGTAAGAGATGGGGAAAGTGTAAGCAATGTAGAAAATGTATTTTAGGATATCATCCATGAGAAATTCCCCAATCTAGCTAGAAAGAGCAACATTAAAAATCAGGGAATGCAGAGAACTCCAGTAACATACTTCACAAGAAGGTCATCCCCAAGACATATAATCATCAGATTCTCAAAGGCCAATGAAAGAAAAAATACTAAACACAGCTCAAAAGAAAGGTCAGGTCACCTATAAAGGGAAGCCCATCAGACTAAAGGGAAGCCCACCAGACTAACAGTAGACCTCTCAGCAGAAACCCTACAAGCTAGAAGAGATTGGGGACCAATATTCAACATTCTTAAAGAAGATAAATTCCAACCAAGAATTTAATATCAGGTCAAATCAAGCAAAGGAGAGATAAGATTCTTTCCAGGAAACCAAATGCTGAGAAAATTGATTGCCACCAGACATGCCTTACAAGAGCTTCTGAGGATGCTATAAATATGAATAGAAAAGATTGTTACCAGCCACTACAAAAATAGACCAGTGACACTATAAAACAACCATAACTGAAGAATAACCAGCTCACATTATGACAGCAGGATCAAATCCACACATATCAATACTAACCTTAAATATAAATGGTCTGAATGTCTCAATTAAAAGGCACAGAGCAGAAAGCTGGATAAATAACAAGATCCATTGGTATGCTGTCTTCAAGAGACTCATCTTATATGTAGTGACACCAATAGGCTTAAAATAAAGAGATGAAGAAAAATCTACCAAGCAAAAGGAAAACTGAAAGAAGCAGGGGTTATAATCCTAATTTCAGAAAAAAATAGACTTTAAACTCACAAAGATTTTTTAAAAAGACAAGGAAGTGCTTTATATAATGGCAAAGGGTTCAATTCAACAAGAAGACCTAAGTATCCTAAATATATGCACTCAACAAAGGAGCACCCAGATTCATAAAGCAAGTTCGTGGAGATGTTTAAAGATACTTTGACTTCCACACAATAATGGTGGGTGACTTCAACACCCCACTTACAGTATCAGACAGATCATCAAGACAGAAAATTAACAAAATTATTTCTGACCTGAACTCAGCACTAGATTAAATGGAACTGATAAAAATCTGCAGAACTCTCTACACAAATGCAACAGAATAGAAATTCTTCTCATCACACATGAAACATACTCCAAAATCAACCACATATTGGATACAAAACACTCTTCAGCAAATACAAAGTAACTATAATTATAACAGTTTCTTAGATCACAACAAAATCGAATTTGAAATGAAAACTAAGAAAATCACTCAAAACCGTACAATTACATGGAAATTAAATAAGCTGCTCTTGAATGAATTTTGGGTCAATAATGAAATTAAGGGAAGAAATCTTTGAAGAAATCTAAGAAGTTCTTTGAAACTAATGAGAACAAAGATAGAACATACCAGAATCACTGGGACACAGCTAAGATAGTGGTGAAAGCAAAATTTATAGCACTAAATGACCATCTCAAAAAGTTAGAAAGATCTTAATTTAACAACTAAAAGAACTAGAGAACCAAGCGCAAACAAACCCAAAGCTAGCAAAATAAAAATAAAAAATAAAAAATAAAAAATAACCAAAATTGGAGGTAAACTGAAGGAGATTGAGATGCACACAAAAAAAATTCAAAAGATCGATGAATTAAGGACCTTTTTTTAAATAAAATAAACCAGTAGCTAGACTATTATAACAGATTCAAAGATTTAAATAAACTTGATTAGAAATAAGAGGCTCTTACCACTGACCTGACAGAAATGCAAATAATCATAAAAAAAAAATTATGAACACCTCTATGCACATGAAGTAGGAAATCTAGAAGAAGTTGATAAATTCCTGAACATATACACCTTCCCAGAACTGAGGCAGGAAGAAATTGAATCCCTGAGTAGAACAGAAATGAACTCTAATTTAATCAGTAAAAAATGTCCTACTAACCAAAAAAAAAAAAACTACCTGGGCATGGAATTCAGGAGGAGGAACTCCTATGTAACTTATTCTACAAGGCCAGCATTATTCTGATAGCAAAATCTGGCAGAGACACAACAAAAAAGGAAAACTTAAGATTAATGTACTTGGTGAACATCTATATGAAAATCCTCATCAAAATACTAGCTAACTGAATCCAGTAGTACAGCAAAAAGCTAATCCTTCATCACCAAGGATTGTTTGGAATAAAAGGTTCGTTCAACATAAGCTAATCAACAAATGTGATTCATCACATAAACAGAACTAAAGACTCTATGCCTGTATTTTTGAGGATTTTCAATCTGAGTGATGGTAAATTTTGTTGAATGCTTATTCTGTATCTATCAAGATAATCACATACATTTTGTTTTTAATTATCTTCATGTGATATATTACATTTATTGATTTCTGTATATTGAACCATCATTGCATCTCTGACATAAATCCCACCTGATCATAATATATTATCTTCTTGACATGTTGTTGGATTCAATTTGATAGTATTTTGTTGAGGATTCTTGCACCTATGTTCATCAGGGATATTGGTCTGTAGTTTTCTTTTTCTGTTGTCTCCTTGTCTGTTTTTAGTATCATAGAATGAATTAGGAAGAATTCCCTCCTCCTTAGTTTTTAGGAAAAGTTTAAGGGAGAATGGTATTAGTTATTCTTTCTATGTTTGATAGAACTTGTCTGTGAATTCATCTGGTCCTGAGTTTAATTCTTTGGAAGATTTTTAAATTGCTGATTCAGTCTCACTACTCATTATTGATCTGTTCATGAGTTCTAGCTTCCTGGTTAATTCTGATGAAGTTGTGCTTCTAGGATTTTATTTAATTCCTCTAGGTTTTCTGGTTTGTGAGCATGTATTGCTCATAATAGTCTCTGAAGATCTTTTGTATTTCTGTGGCATAAATTGTAATGTATTCTTTTTCATTTCTGATTGTGTTTATTTGGATCTTCCCTCTCCTTTTCTTGCTTAGTCTAGCTAGTAGGTGTGGTGGTTCATGCCTGTAGTCCCAATGCTTTGGAGGGCCTAGGCTGGAGGATTGCTTGAAGTTAAGAGTTCAAGACCATTAGCCTCTTTAATGGGAAGTAGCTTTACTTAAATTTAGGAATATCATCTGATGGGATGATGGATTGGAAGAAGTGGGAGAGGCAGTATTTTAGCTACTTGCAAACTAAAACAAGAATGCATGCTCCAAATTTGGAAGCTATCATTTTAGGATGAGGATCTTTGGTTTGACTAGCACTCAGTGAATCACAAGATCTTATGCTTTCTTACTTTATGAGTAAGTTATGAGAAAGTCACTACGAAAAGAATAAAGATGTGTTTAATAAAATTATGTTAATTATAATAATTTTGTGTAGCAATAATAATGTTTGATAAAATGTCATCTATCTTAGTAAATAAAACAGAAGATAAACTTTAAGTATAAGCACAATAGCATCTATCACTGTAAAATAAAACTTAATAGAAACAACTTGAAATGGGTTGTATTCATTTATTAAAACTTCTTGACCATTCATACATAATTTATAAATGTCACACTAGTACAGACAATTTTCCTTGATCTTTAGAAGTAACCTTAATTAAAGTTCAAATATTGGCCCGGCATGATGGCTTACACCTGTAATCCCAACACTTTGAGAGGCCAAGGCAGATGAATCACCTGAGGTCAGAAGTTCGAGACCAGCCTGGCCAACATGGTGAAACCCTGTCTCTACTATAATTACAAAAAATTAGCCAGGCATGGGGGGCAGCTATTCGGGAGGCTGAGGCAAGAGAATTGCTTGAACCTGGGAGGCGGAGGTTGCAGTAAGCTGAGATCGGACATTGCACTCCAGCCTGGGGGACAAGAGGGAAACTTCGTCTCAAAAAAAAAAAAAAAAAAATTCAAGTATTTCTAAAAGAAACATACCTGAAGTCAAGTTACTGACCAGAAAGTAAATATCACATCTATTCAGGATTTCATAATTTGTTAACCAATAAGACAAATACTTAAGTCTAATGATAACACTGTATTTGTGTAAGCAAATGACAATTCTAATGTATTGGTATATATTATACGTAAGATTGTAGAAGTTGTTATAGGGCCAGGCACGGTGCACTTTGGGAAACCAAACCAGGCAGCTTGTTTCCGCCCAGGAATTCAAGACTAGTCTGGGCAACATGGCAAAAAGCCATCTCTACTAAAAATATAAAAATTAGCCGAGCACGGTGGGTGCACCTGTAGTCCCAGTTACTTTTGAGGCTGAGGCCAAAGTATTGCTTGAACCCAGGAGGTCAAGGCTGCAGTGAGCCGAGATAGCACCACTGTACTCCAGCCTGGGTGACAAAGTGAGAGCTTGTCTCAAAAGAAAACTTGTTATAAATGTCAATATTTTATGTTAAAAGCTCAAATTTAATAGTAAAAATAATGACATTAATGTTCAATATATTATTTGAAATAAAATTTAAGATACACATTTAATATATCTTAAAAATCTGATATAAGTATTACTTGCCATTAATATCTTTGCTGTTTTGCTTGGTTTCAAGCCACTTTGCCCTGTGGTCTATAGAGCAATGCAACCCATTTGGCTAATGTGTTGATTTGCTAAATTTATCTCTTCTGTGAAGAGGTTTTAGGATAGTCTTCATTAGTGTTTCTGCCCTCTGACCAATAGATCTTGATAAAATATTTGCTTTCCAAAGCAACAAAAAATACAAATTAAAAATTCTACTCTTCCATGGAGGAAGGGGATAAAAGGGTCAGAAAAATTGCCAAGGATTAGTGGTGATGTGCTCATGAGAAGTCTGAGATGAGACTGCATGAGAAGGAGAAGAGGAGAAGTGAGGGGTAAGAATTGGCAAAAAACCAAAGGAGATTAAAGGACTGTCAGTAGTTTCTGAAGTAATGCTATTACAAACCACAAATACTGGTATTGCAATCCTTTCAAAGAGTACAATATAATAGAAAAGAGCTACACCCAAAAATCACAACCCACAATTAGCTCTGTGGGTGGAAAAAGCATAATATAAATAATAAAACTGAAATGGAGCAAGGGTAACTTAACTTCCCTTAGCTAGGTCAAAAAACACTTATATTTATAAACTTTTCAGTCTTAATCGAAGGTCAAGAAAAAATTGATAGTCCACATCTATCAAATAGAGTCTGCAATTTTAACACTTGATCTATGTGTTTCTTTGAAATGTAATTGCCCCAATTTTTTAACTCAGACCTATTTCTTTTGAAAGTTTTTAAATCTTCACATTCAAATTTGTGCAGTCTGACTTTTTTGAACGTGTTGACAACACAGGTATCTTTAACTCCTAGCAAGACTCTTCTGTCAGTGTAAGAAATAGTGAATAAATTTTTCCCTACAAACAGGTTATATTTAATCAACCGGACTCTGAAAACTGTTTATCAGTGAAATAAGTGTTTAGATTAGAGAGGTTCTTGAGGTTTTATAAATAATCAAGTAAGCTCAATCAGCTTATAGTCAAATAAAATGCTTGTGCCAATGAAATTCACAATTGCTAGTTAAGACTGAAATCAAACACAACAAACTTTTAAATTTCTCAATTTGAATTGTACTTAGACAAAAGTTTGATAGTAATGTGAAGTAAAATACAACTAAGGGAAGGGGATGAGTTTGGCAAACAGATATAGATGAGCTACGATGTAATTTCCTCATTAATTTAGATCGTTATTTTGAGAAAATATTCCTGCAGAGCAAAAAGAAAAAGAAAATATCCACAAAAAAAGTATGTTTATATTGTTTACCTATAATTATTTAGCCAAACAAATACAAATATGAAAATAGTTTTAGGTCTTACATTAGGTTTTTGTTTGTTTTTTCAGTCATAACCTCTGGTTTTTAAGAGCATTCCTAAATGCTTCCAGGTGCATTCTTTATAATTTTTGCAATAACTTCCATGTAAACTTGATTTAAGATATTAATGAGAATTCTAAAATATTTTTAAATAAGAGGAATGAATTGTATGGCTAACATTTAGAAAATTATTTGGGAAAAATACCATTTTAACTTAATGTTGATCATCATAAGGAAATTATATTACAAAAATAATGATAATACTACTGTCAATAAAAATTAAAAAGCATACCATTGCCGGGCGCGGTGGCTCAAGCCTGTAATCCCAGCACTTTGGGAGGCCGAGACGGGCGGATCACAAGGTCAGGAGATCAAGACCTTCCTGGCTAACCCGGTGAAACCCCATCTCTACTTAAAAAATACAAAAAACTAGCCGTGCGAGGTGGCGGGCCCCTGTAGTCCCAGCTACTCGGGAAGCTGAGGCAGGAGAAAGGCACAAACCCGGGAGGAGGAGCTTGCAGTGAGCTGCACTCCAGCCTGGGCAACAGAGCAAGACTCCATCTCAAAAAAAAAAAAAAAAAAGCATACCATTTACTGAATATTTTCTTGGTGTTAGTAACTTTCACTTTTTTTATGAATTTATTACTAAAATTATATGATAAATGTAATTTTCTATTTTATGGTAAAAGAAATCAAGGCCAGAAATGTTAAGCAAATTGTCCAAAGTTACAAGATAAATTTCAAATTCAAATCTGTATGTAGCAGCCTGTGAATTTAACTACTTTAACCAAAGTGCTCTATTCAGTACCCACCTCCATTTCCAAAAGAATAGACTAGTTAAAACAAATAGTAGCAACTGGATAGTTGTTAGAATTCTTTGAATAAAGAGAAGGAACATAATGCCAATTCAAAGAAAGATACACATGAATAGATCTGAAAACAATTTGCTATACAAAAGTTAAATTCATGTATTTAAGCTACAGACATTTATTGGACATCATGTATATTCCTGTTGTCACTGGGAATATACAAGTGAATAAAACATAAAAATCCTTGCAACTGAAAAGAGTAGAATTTCTAATTACTGAATTGGGAAGACAGCTTCACATTATATGTGTACCAAAGCCTGCATTTTTTCACCATAGCCTTCAGAATCTCAAGGATATGCCCTACCTGCCTATCCCTGCAGCTTCAAATTATGACACTACCCTTATTACTCTTTCAGTTTCAGCTACAATGACCTTTTTCCACATCCTCAAAAACACTATGGACATTTTATTTCTTCTACCTGGAATGTTATCTTTTTAAACATCGTTAAATACACAGTTAAGGCGTTTCTTTTTCAGAGAGAACTTCCCTAAACGCAAGTACAAAGTGTCCTTGTTTTGCTTTTTCTTGATGACTTTTACCATTTTGTTATTTTTCTCTAAATTGTGTAGCACATTTTGATATATTTTATTTGATAATTATTCAAAAATAATGAAGACAACATATTTTGTATTATATTTTAATTTCTTGGGTACATGTGCACAACATGCAGGTTTGTTACATATGTATACATGTGCCATGTTGGTGTGCTGCACCCATTAACTCGTCATTTACATTAGGTATATCTCCTAATGGTATCCCTCCCCCCTACCCCCTCCCCACAATAGTACCCGGTATGTGATGCTCCCCTTCCTGTGTGCAAGTGATCTCATTGTTCATTTCCCACCTATGAGTAAGAACATGTGGTATTTAGTTTTCTGTTCTTGCGAAAGTTTGCTGAGAATGATGGTTTCCAGCTGCATCCATGTCCCTACAAAGGACACGAACTCATCCTTTTTTATGACTGCATAGTATTCCATGGTGTATATGTGCCACATTTTCTTAATCCAGTCTGTCACTGATGGACATTTGGGTTGATTCCAAGTCTTTGCTATTGTGAATAGTGCCGCAATAAACATATGTGTGCATGTGTCTTTAGAGTAGCATGACTTATAATCCTTTGGGTATATCCTCAGTAATGGGATGTCTGGATCAAATGGTATTTGTAGTTCTAGATCCTTGAGGAATCACCACACTGTTTTCCACAATGTTTGAACTAGTTTACAGTCCACCAACAGTGTGAAAGTGTTCCTATTTCTCCACATCCTCTCCAGCACCTGTTGTTTCCTGATTTTGTAATGATTGCCATTCTAATGAGTGTGAGATGGTATCTCCTTGTGGTTTTGATTTGCATTTCTCTGATGGCGAGTGATGATGAGTATTTTTTCATGTGTCTGTTGGCTGTATGAATGTTTTCCTTTGAGAAGTGTCCGTTCATATCCTTTGCCCACTTTTTGATGGGGTTGTGTGTTTTTTTCCTGTAAATTTGATTGAGTTCTTTGTAGGTTCTTGATATTAGCCCTTTGTCAGATGAGTAGATTGCAAAAATTTTCTCCCATTGTGTAGTTTGCCTATTCACTCTGATGGTAGTTTCTTTTGCTGTGCAGAAACTCTTTAGTTTAATTAGATCCCATTTGTCAATTTTGGCTTTTGTTGC
>NW_012116232.1:0-312 GCF_000951035.1 Colobus angolensis palliatus | reverse complement strand
TTTATTTGGTTGGTAGGTTATTGTTTATGGCCTCAATTTCAGAGCCTGCTATTGGTCTATTCAGGGATTCAACTTCTTCCTGGTTTAGTCTTCGGAGAATGTAAGTGTCCAAGAAATTATCCATTTCTTCTATATTTTCTAGTTTATTTGCATAGAGGTGTTCATAGTATTATCTGATGGTAGTTTGTATTTCTGTGGGGTCGATGGTGATATCCCCTTTATCATTTTTTATTGCATCTATTTTATTCTTCTCTTTTTTCTTCTGTATTTGTCTTGCTAGCGGTCTATCAATTTTGCTGATCTTTTCAAAAA
>NW_012116231.1:11248-12557 GCF_000951035.1 Colobus angolensis palliatus | reverse complement strand
CCACCCACTCACCTATCTGTTCATCCATTTATCTATCAATCCACTCACTCATCCACCCACCGATCCACCCACCCTTTCATCCACTTATCCATCCATCCATCCATCCATCCATCCATCCATCCATCCATCCACCCACCCACCATCCATCCACCAATACATCCATCTATCCATCCATCAAACCATCCATCCACCCATGCGCTCAGCCACACTTTCATCCACTCATCCATCCATCCATCCACCCATCCGTGTACACATCTACATATCCATCTATCCATGCATCCATCCACCCATTCACCCATTCACCTATGTATCTGTTCATCCATTTATTCATGCATCCAGTCACCCATCCACTCACCCATCCACTTGCCTTCCATCTATACACCCACCTGTCCATTGATTCATCCATCTACCCACCCATCCCTACCTATCTGTCTAACTATTTCTATCATCATCTATATAATTCTCTCTAACATTACTATGTATGTATGTATGTATGTATGTATCTATCTATCTCTATCTATCCTCTAGATACCTCCACTTAAAACCCAACATGACAAGGTTCACCGTAGCCTGTCTTTCCAAACCTGTAACTCACTTCTTTGACAGTGAGAGACTTGGCTGCCATTATCCAAAATATCATTGCATGTTTGCTCAATTCTAAAATATTCCCATTCTCCATGTTCGGAATTACAAACCCAGACTTCTTGAAACGTCGAAGCTACTGAAGTCTGAGCAACCTTCTAAGCAAAGAGAGACATACTTCTTTATAGTTGGTCCATTTCTGTTATTTTATTTTATTTTAGTTTATTTTGATATGGAGTCTTGCTGTGTCACCCAGGCTGGAGTGCAGTGACACGATCTTGGTTCACTACAACTTCTGCCTCCTGGGTTCAAGCCATTCTCCTGCCTCAGCCTCCTGGGTAGCTGGGATTACAGGCGCCTGCCACCATGCCCAGCTCATTTTTTGTGTTTTTAACAGAGACGGGGTTTCACCATGTTGGCCAGGCTGGTCTTGAACTCCTGACCTCAGATGATCCACCCACCTCGGCCTCCCAAAATGTTAAGATTACAGACGTGAGCCACCGCGCCCAGCTGGTCCATTTCTGAAGTGGGTGTGTGTGGAGTTTTGAGAAAGACAGTCAGGTGGATCGATGGGGACAGTTTCCGATGCCACCTTAGGTATCCACAGGGGATGTGTCACTGGATACATGATTGATGCTCGTATCTGTGCATGGCACTAGTGGGCAAAGATTACCTTTTGCAAAAACAAACAAAAGCAGCCGGGCACAGTGGATCATGCCACTGTGGT
>NW_012116231.1:5257-6263 GCF_000951035.1 Colobus angolensis palliatus | reverse complement strand
AGCCAGGATGGTCTCGATCTCCTGACCTCGTGATCCACCCGTCTCGGCCTCCCAAAGTGCTGGGATTACAGGCTTGAGCCACTGCACCCGGCAATTTTTGTATTTTTAGTACAGACGGTGTTTTGCCATGTCGGCCGGGCTGGTTTCAAACTCCTGACCTCACAGGATCTGCCCGCCTCGGCCTCTCAAAGTGCTTGGATGACAGGCGTGAGTCACGGGTGTGAAAATCACCTCGATTCTTCACGCGAGATGAAGAAAGCGATTTGTTCACCCAGGGCTGTGGGTGAACTTGACATCTTACCTGCTAGGCAGCCGGGGAAGGAAAGATTCAGTCTCTGAAACATGTCACAGCCTTACCCGGGGCTACCTCCAACCCTGTGTCTCCCTGATGTGATTTCATTTTTATTTTTACCTTGGCTTAGTTACACACCCAGAAGTATGCGTGCGAACGTTGGAGGAAGGGATTTTCCAAGACATTTAGTCATGGGTGCTTGATTCTTCAGTTTGATAGCAAAACCGATAAACGGAAAAGTGTCCAGAACAGGGAAATTTTAAAATGAAGTTACTTGGAAAGTAAGACTCACGGCTGAGAGGCCGAGGTGGGCGGATCACCTGAGGTCAGGAGTTCAAGACCAGCCTGGCCAATATGAGGAAACGCCGTCTCTACTGAAAATACGAAAATTAACTGGGCGTGCTGGCAGGTGCCAGGAATCCCAGCAACTTGCGAGGCTGAGACGGGAGAATCGCTTGAACCCGGGAGGCAGAGGTTGCGGTGAGCCGAGATCGCGCCACTGCACTCCAGCCTCGGTGACAGAGGGAGATTTCATCTCAAAAAAAAAAAAAAGAAACAGTTCCTGAGCGAGGAATTCCCCGGACATTGTTGACGAGGAATAAGCCACTTGGTCTCACACTGGGTTACATTTTTTTTCCCTGTGCAGAAAAACCAGAGTGATATATGATCTTGGCACATTCTTTTATTTTTTTGAGATGGAGTCTCGCTGTGTCG
>NW_012116231.1:0-218 GCF_000951035.1 Colobus angolensis palliatus | reverse complement strand
TAGCTCACACCTGTAATCCCAGAACTTTGGGAGGCCAAGGCGGGTGGGTCACCTGAGGTCAGGAGTTTGAGACCAGCCTGGGCAACATGGCGAAACCCCGTCTCTACTAAAAACACAAAAATTAGCCAGGCATGGTGGCAGGCACCTGTAATCCCAGCTACTCATGAGGCTGTGACAGGAGAATCTCTTGAACCTGAGAGGTGGAGGTTGCAGTGAGC
>NW_012116230.1:11535-12118 GCF_000951035.1 Colobus angolensis palliatus | reverse complement strand
GCTGACTGCCTGGACAAAACATTCTAATAGGCTGGGCATGGTGGCTCATGCCTGTAATCCCAGCACTTTGGGGAGCTGAGGCAGGCGGAACACAAGGTCAGGAGTTCAAAACTAGCCTGGCCAATACAGTGTAACCCCATCTCTACTAATAAAACAAAAATTAGCCGAGTGTGGTGGTGCATGCCTGTAGTCCCAGCTACTCAGGAGGCTGAGGCACGTGAATTGTTTTAAATCAGGAGGTGGAGCTTGCAGTGATCCGAGATCACACCACTGTGCTCCAGCCTGGGCGACAGAGCGAGACTCTGTCTAAAAAAAAAAGGCAGACCACTGTGAGCAAGCTGGAAACGCCTGATCTCCCTTAGTTTCATGTAAAAGGGACCCAAAGACTTAGGGAGATTGGGGTGGCGGAGTGGATTAATCACTTTAGACCTACTCATTCCAGCTGCAAGTGTCCAGAAGATACACCCTTGACCAAGGCCTTGCAAAATAGATTTGTGAGGGGAGCACCTGCATATTTGAAAAGCCCTGTAATTGTTCTTCTCTGTATGTCAGGTCTAACAGTGGGAACTGGAGTCACTCAGCT
>NW_012116230.1:6095-6748 GCF_000951035.1 Colobus angolensis palliatus | reverse complement strand
ACTAACAAATTGGATAAAGAGTCAAGGACCACCAGTGTGCTTCATTCAGGAGACCCATCTCACCTTCAAAGACACACATAGGCTCAAAATAAAGGCATGGAGGAAGATCTACCAAAAAATGGAAAAAAAAAAAAAAAAAAGAGGCAGGGGTTACAATCCTAGTCTCTGATAAAACAGACTTTAAACCAACAAAGATGAACAGAGACAAAGAAGGGCATTACATAATGGTAAAGGGATCAATGCAAAAAGAAGAGTTAACTGTCCTAAATATATATGCGCCCAATACTGGAGCACCTAGATTCATAAAGCAAGTTCTCAGAGACCTATAAAGAAACTTAGACTCCCACACAATAATAGTGGGAGACTTTAACACCTCACTGTCAATATTAGACCAATCAACAAGACAGAAAATTAGCAAGGATATGCAGGACTTGAACTCAACTCTGGAACAAGTGGACCTAATAGGCATCTACAGAACTCTCCACACCAAATCAACAGAATATTCATTCTTCTCAGCACCACATCACACTTATTCTGAAATTGACTACATAATTGGAAGTAAAACACTCCTAAGCAAATGCAAAAGAATGGAAATCATAACAGTCTCTCAGACCACAGTGCAATCAAATTAGAACTCAGGATTAAGAAACTCT
>NW_012116230.1:0-580 GCF_000951035.1 Colobus angolensis palliatus | reverse complement strand
GAAAAGTAGCAATGGGGAAATGATTCCCTATTTAATAAATGGTGTTGGGAAAACTGGCTAGCCATATGCAGAAAGCTGTACCTGGATCCCTTCCTTACACCTTACACAAAAATTAAGATGGATTAAAGACTTAAATGTAAGACCTGAAACCATAAAAACCCTAGAAGGAAACCTAGGCAATACCATTCAGGACATAGACTTGGACAAGGACTTCATGACTAAAACACCAAAGCAATGGCAACAAAAGCAAAAATAGACAAATGGGATCTGACTAAACTAAAGAGCTTCTGCACAGCAAAAGAAACTATCATTAGAGTGAACAGACAACCTAAATTCTTGCAATCTATCCATCTGACAAAGGGCTAATATCCAGAATCTACAAAGAACTTAAACAAATTCACAAGAAAAAAACCCATCAAAAAGTAGGTGAAGGATGTGAACAGACACTTCTCAAAAGAAGACATTTATGCAGCCAACAAACATATGATAAAAAGCTCAACATCACTGGTCATTAGAGAAATGCAAATCAAAACCACAATGAGATACCATCTCATGCCATTTAGAATGGCAATCATTAAAA
>NW_012116229.1:12786-13618 GCF_000951035.1 Colobus angolensis palliatus | reverse complement strand
GCACTAAGGCATTTCACATCACTGTCATTGTTATACTGAAAAAAACCTGCTGAATCTGAGTTTCCTATTCAGAGTCAGTACGACATAAGAATTAAATAATAAAATATATTTTTAGAGTTTCCCAATATATTGTGATTATATTCTTTTAATGTAACTTTTTAAATGTGTACTAAGTATAGCATAGCTCTGAAAATTTTGAATTCTACCTCAGCCCAGTGATCCTGAAAGACAGCACACATTACGAAATCTCCCAACCCTTATATGCTGGAAAAAAGCTTTTTTTCTAACAAGCACTTTTTCCTATAGGATTTATTAAGATGGATGTGTGCTTCATTTACCTATGGCAAGTTCAGACAAAGACCCTCTAAAATCCCACTCTTTCTTTCATAAATGATAAGCTGAACTGCTTGCTCCCGTTGGTCAGTTGGCATATATGCTTACTAACTAAACTTTAAGACACGCTCTGTCTTTGAAATTCCTCAGCTTCCAGCCCACCTTCATCCTGAGCCATCATACAACCCCTCCTTAACAACTCCTTCTGGAAAATAGGCTAGCTTTAGGGTAAAACATTCTCTGACCCACCATCTCTTCACATTGCCCTTTCTTTCCAAATCCACAAACAGATTTTTATTCCTATTTACCTGTCTCTGTAAAATAAAACCCCCTTTTGGTTTTTTGCCTAACACTTGAGACTCTTGATCTCTCGATATTTTTATAGTGAGAGAACTCCCTCACTGAAATAGACCCCCTCCCCCATTACAAAAGTCAATGTTTTCACACTGCAAAAAATCCTTTGGAATAGGCTCTCTCCTTTTTAGCTTTGTTTTTTTTT
>NW_012116229.1:7714-8883 GCF_000951035.1 Colobus angolensis palliatus | reverse complement strand
GGATGGTCTCGATCTCCTGACCTCGTGATCCGCCCGTCTCGGCCTCCCAAAGTGCTGGGATTACAGGCTTGAGCCACCGCGCTCGGCCAGAACTCAATTCTAAATGTATTTTACAGATAGGTAATCTGAGAGTACAGAGATACTATGGTTTGAATGTGACTCCCAAAGTTAACATGTTGGAAAATAAATCTCCAGTGAAACAGTGTTGAAGTAGAACCTTTAAAAGGTGACCAGTTCCTGAAGACTTTACTCCCATAAATGGATTATCATTAAGTCGGTTAGTTCTTGATAAAAGGATGAGTTTGGCCCCCTTTCTCTCTCTCACTCTCTCTCCTTCCACTGTGGGATGTTGCAGCAAGAAGGCCTTCACTAGATGCCCAGCAGATGCCTTCCCAGCCTCCAGAACTGTGAGCCAAATACCTTTATTATCTTTATAAATGTATAAATTGCTCAGTCCTTGGTACTCTGTTATAGTAGCACAGAAGAAATATATTAAAGGTGAAGCAATTTGAGACCCTAGAGATGAACTATTTCACCCAAAATTATGTATTTAGTATGAAGTGAAACCTTGGAGAAGACTTTGGTAAACAGGCAAAAGATTTTTATGTGACATATCTGACAATAAAAATGAACTTCTGACTTGTTTCAGAATCTCTTAAGCAAATTTACTCAACCTCAAAGTTCTCATTCAGTTTTTAAAGCTTTATACTAAAGTATAAAATACGTTCAGTATAAAATACGTTCAGTATAAAATACGTTCAGGCAAGTGTACATATGAGAATCGTATAGCTAGTTGAATTTGCACAAACTGAATACAGTTATGTAAAAAAGCATCTTCTCATTTGATTTTATGTTTTAAATGTGAAAGTCACATCTTGAGATTGTCAACTTATGAAGCCTACAGAAGAGCAAAAAATACATAAACTAAGCAAACTTGCAGCTGAATCAGGACATAATACTTGTGACTCTATCATGTTGGAAGGTTGATTAACCTTTCCAAGCTCTGAGTAGCCACTTTTGAAAGAGGGCTGTTGACCAGGTACGGTGGCTCACGCCTGTAATCTCAGCACTTTGGGAGGCCGAGGCAGGATGATCATGAGGTCAGGAGTTCAAGACCAGTCTGGCCAATATGGTGAAACCCTGTCTCTACTAAAAATACAAAAATTAGC
>NW_012116229.1:0-349 GCF_000951035.1 Colobus angolensis palliatus | reverse complement strand
GAGAAATAGTTGTTTTAATTACTTGGAAATTTTTTATTTTTATTTTGTTTTTGACACAGAGTCTTGCTCTGTCTCCTAGACTGTAGTGCAATGGCGCCATATCGGCTTACTACAGCCTCTGCCTCCCAGGTTCTGGCAATTCTCCTGCCTCAGCCTCTCACATAGCTGACATTACAGGCATGCACCACCATGCCCAACTAATTTTGGGTACTTTTATAGAGATAGGGATTTGCCATGTTGACCAGGCTGGTCTTGAACTCCTGACCTCAAATGATCTGCCTATCTCAGCCTCCCAAAGTGCTGGGATTACAGGTGTGAAACATCGAGTTCAGCCATTCTTTTTGGATAA
>NW_012116228.1:7299-9321 GCF_000951035.1 Colobus angolensis palliatus | reverse complement strand
GCTTGCAGTGAGCCGAGATCGCGCCACTGCACTCCAGCCTGGGCGACAGAGCTAGACTCCGTCTCCAAAAAAAAAAGAAAAAAAAAAAAAGATTATTGCCTTTGAGTCTAATATTGCCTCAAGTAAGAATGTGCTTATAACTTTATAACTGGAACACTGTTATTTGGGTTTAATAACTTAAGAAAATTGCCGGGTGCTGTGGCTCACATCTGTAATCCCAGCACTTTGGGAGGCCGAGGTAGGCAGATCATGAGGTCAGGAGTTTGAGACCAGCCTGGCTAACGTAGTGAAACCCTGTCTCTACTGAAAATACAAAAATTAGCCAGGCATGGTGGCGTGCACCCATAGTCCCAGCTACTCGGGAGGCTGAGGCAGGAGAATCACTTGAACCTGGGATGTGGAGGTTGTGGTGAGCTGAGATCAAGCCACTGCGCTCCAGCCTGGGCAACAGAGTGAGACTCTGTCTCAAAAACAAAACAAGAAGATTATAGTGGGATGTAGATTGGAAATACATACCTTTGAGGTTCTTGTATATTGAATATTAGGGATAATGATGAATTTTTCATAATGATTTCCCCCTTTTGTATTTATATGATTGCAATACCTTTGTATAAAATCTCAACTGGTCTATGGGTTCTGTTTGTTTTTATGATGTTTGTTCGTGTTTTAAACGACTTGCTGAAGTGATCTTGTCTCTGAATTGGTTTCAGCTAAATGATTCGGTCTTTTCCCCTGTGTTTGATCCTTCAGGTTTGGACATAATTTGACTCTTTCCCCCCAGGTTGAATTGACCAAAGCAATGGTGATGGAGAAGCCTAGTCCCCTGCTGGTCGGGCGGGAATTTGTGAGACAGTATTACACACTGCTGAACCAGGCCCCAGACATGCTGCATAGGTAAGTAAGACATTTTTCTCCTGCATCATCTAATGCTGTCTTTTAGTATGTGGTACTTATCTTTGAGATTCTCCCACTCATCATCGTATACTTTGTAGGGTTGTTGCATAATACTTATTTGCATATAAATGTCCACCAATTTTTTTTTTTTTTGAGGCAGAATCTCGCTCTGTTGCCTAGACTGGAGTGCAGTGGTATGATCTCGACTGACTGCAACCTCCACCTCCCTAGTTTAAGTGATTCTTCTGCCCCAGCCTCCTGAGTAGCTGGGACTGCAGACACCCACAACCACGTCCGGCTAATTTTTTTTTTTTTTTTTTTTTTTTTTTGAGACAGTCTTACTCTGTTGCCCAGGCTGAAGTGCAGTGGTGGCGATCATAGCTTACTGCAGCCGTGACCTCCTGGGCTCAAGTGATCCTCTTGCCTCAGTTTCCTACATAGCTAGGACTACAGGCATGCACTACCATGCCCAGCTAAGTTTGTGTGTGTGTGTGTGCGTGTATGTATATATATACATATATATATGTATTTTTTTGGTGGAGTCTCACTCTGTCACCCAGTCTGGAATGCCGTGGTGAGATCTCAGCTCACTGTAGCCTCTGCCTCCCAGGTTCCAGTGATCCTCCTGCCTCAGCCTCCCGAGTAGTTGGGACCAGGTTGGAGTGCAATGGCGCTATCTTGGCTCACCACAACCTGTGTCTCCCAGGTTTAAGTGGTACTCCTGCCTTAGCCTCCCGAGTAGCTGGGATTACAGGCACGCGCCACCACGCCTGGCTAATTTCGTATTTTTGGTGGAGACAGGGTTTCCCTATGTTGGTCAGGCTGGTCTCGAACTTCTGACTTTGGGTGATCTGCCCACCTTGGCCTCCCGAAGTGTTGGGATTACAGGCGTGAGCCATTGCATCCAGCCTTTTTTTGTGTTTTTACATTTGGTTAATTTATTTCAACCCCATAGAATAAAACTGACATAAAACATGACAACAAGAAAAAAGTATAGGCCAGGCATGGTGGCTCATGCCTGTAATCCCAGCACTTTGAGAAGCTGAGGTGTGCTAAGAGGCTGAGGTGGACTGAGAGGCTGAGGTGGGCGGATCACTTGAGGTCAGGAGTTCAAAACCAGCCTGGCCA
>NW_012116228.1:6633-7249 GCF_000951035.1 Colobus angolensis palliatus | reverse complement strand
GGTTTACGCCATTCTCCTGCCTCAGCCTCCTGAGTAGCTGGGACTACAGGCGCCCGCCACGTCGCCCAGCTAGTTATTTGTATTTTTTAGTAGAGACGGGGTTTCACTGGGTTAGCCGGGATGATCTCGATCCCCTGACCTTGTGATCCACCCGTCTCGGCCTCCCAAAGTGCTGGGATTACAGGCTTGAGCCACCGCGCCCGGCCCGACTTTGACATTCTTAATTCCATCAGCAAAAATGATTAAAAAGTACTTCTAAAACCACTTGCATGAACTAGGTGTTTAAGGGAAACTGCTCACATTTATTCTCAGATACATTAATTAAAGGACACTTGAAGTCTGTGGAGAATATAGCTGTTCCAGCCTTACTGCTTATTTTCTTCCTGAGTGAAAATAGGAACTTACGTATTGGTGGCCATCTTGACATGAAACTACAAGATCCTTCCCAACAGTATCATCCTACGCTGAAACCTGGAACCAAATCCATTCCCATTCAGCAGATGTTGATCAAGTGGCATGTAGGGGATAGAGAGATGATTGCATACAAAGATGAAAAAGAAAACACATTTCTGCCAGGGCCAGGCGCGGTGACTGACGCCTATAATTCCAGCACTTT
>NW_012116228.1:0-4094 GCF_000951035.1 Colobus angolensis palliatus | reverse complement strand
TATTTTCAGTAGAGACAGGGTTTTACCATATTGACCAGAGTGGTCTTGAACTCCTGACCTTAGGTGATCTGCCCGCCTTGGCCTCCCAAAGTGCTGGGATTACAGGCATGAGCCACTGCGCCCATCCAGAATATGATTGCCTTATAATGATTTGAGGTGTGAACTGTGGCATCTTACATACTTAGAACTTTGTCAGTTTCTGCATATTTATCTTGTGGTGAGGTAAAGTGTTTTGAGCAAACAAAATATATGTGAGTGTAGTCTTGTTACTAGCTATTGTAGAGTGGGCATTTTCAGTCTTGGCACTGTTGACATTTTGGATCAACTAATTCTTTGTTGTTGGAGCCTGTCCTGTGCATTGCAGGAATTTAGCAGCATCCCTAACCTTGTAAGTTGTCAGTAGCATTCCCTGTAGTGAATACTGAAATGTCGGCAGGGCATGCTGGCTCATACCCATAATTCAGAACTTTGGGAGACTGAGGCAGGAGGACCACTTCAGCCCAGGAATTAAAGACCAATCAGGGCAGTTTAATAAGATCTCGTCTCTACTCAAAAAAGAAAAAAAAAAAGAGAAATTAACCTTTTCAAGGTGGCGCGCCACTGTAGTCCTAGCTACTTAGGAGGCTGAGGCAGGAGGATCCCTTGAGCCTGGGATGTCAAGGCTGCAGTGAGCTGTGATGGCCCACTGCACCCCCACCTGGGTGACAGCAAGACCCTGTCTGAATACCCCACAACAACAAAAACTGAAATGTCTCCAGACATTGCCAGATGTCTCGTGGAAGCAGGCTTGTCTCAGTCACCAATGGTGTGGAGTGATTTGACTTTCTAAAAGTCTGTTGAATAAATTAAAACTTTCTGTTGGCATTGCAGGGGTCTGTTGCAAATAAATTCTATGTTCACAATGATATCTTCAGATACCAAGATGAGGTCTTTGGTGGGTTTGTCACTGAGCCTCAGGAGGGTAAGTAGTGAAGTATTTTAAATTACTTGTCTAAGTTTTTTTTAATGGCATCAGATTGCCCTTAAGAGACTGCATTTCTTTACTGTTTTCATTACACTCTGTTCTTCATTAATAACTGATTATCATGGCATATGAAGAGTCTAAGGTTTTACCCTACTTGAAGCTGCTAACAGGTTAGCTTATATCGTGGATGTTAGTAGAAGACATAAGACTCTTAGGTCAGAAGGAGACAGGTTAACTCACAGCAATGGTAGTAGCATTTTTGCCACATTTACCAACAGGATGTCATGAAGAAGGCTAGATGATACTTCTACTGCAGTGGGTTGTGTTAAAGGCATGGGACACTGAGTTTAGGGAACACAGATCTATTACAACAGGCTGTAAACATGCCTACTCTTTGTGCTGGGGGGAGATACTCTTTCAAAGCTGTTTGCTCTATAAATGTTCTTGAAAGACAGTCTAGAAGAAAGGGTAGGCATGGAAGATGTGTAGACACAGAGACTCATGGAAAATTTTCTCCAAAATAATAGAATTTGTATGTTGTTTATTTGGCTGAGAATATATTTATTTTGTAATATAGTTTTACAGATAAGCAGTCATTTGCCTAGCTAGTAAAGTGGTAGAGCCTGCATTAGATAACTGCCTAATGTAATTTGGCTAATGTAATGTAGCCAGTAAGGTGAAAGCCTGCATTAGGCTCCATGCTCTTAAAAACCAAGACACTACAGTAGCCTTAAAGTCTATCCTTAAGGCCGGGCGTGGTGGCTTACGCCTGTAATCCCAGCACTTTGGGAGGCCAAGGCAGGCGGATCATGAGGTCAGGAGATCGAGACCATCCTCACTAACATGGTGAAACCTTGTCTCTACTAAAAATAGAAAAAATTAGCCAGGCGTGGTGGCGGACGCCTAGCTACTCAGGAGACTGAGGCAGGAGAATGGTGTGAACCCGGGAGGTGGAACTTTCACTGAGCCGAGATTGCGCCACTGCACTCTAGCCTGGGCGACATAGCGAGACTGTCTCAAAAAAAAAAGTCTATCCTTAAAAGCCTTAGTTCTGTCCTTAAAGTCAATGCCATGAGTTTTACCAAATTGCCCTACTTTATTTATATGTGTTTTTCTTCACTGTTGTTTTGTGAACATTGTGAAAGTGAATGTATATGTGAATTCAGTAAGTACAAATTACTTTAAATATCTTTTTCTCACTTAAGAGTCTGAAGAAGAAGTAGAGGAACCTGAAGAAAGACAGCAAACACCTGAGGTGGTACCTGATGATTCTGGAACTTTCTATGATCAGGCAGTTGTCAGGTAAGAAAATTTGGTTCACATGTGCGGGGCTGCATAAGAACTTGCATTGTCTAGTCTTTCCCTTTGTTGGAGGGCATTTATATATTCTGAGAATTACCTCAAAATAATAATTTATCAGAAGAATGGTTTTGTTTCTGGTAATTTTGACTAAACAAAAATATGTAACTTGTTGTTAATAGTAAATTGTACTATGAAGGCAATCTACTATTGCTTAGTTTAAATAATACCGGTTTCTTTTTGGTTTAGTTTTTTCTTGGTGTTAAGTGAAAACTTGCATATTGTTTATCAAGAGTTGAATGTATTGAGGTATTAAATGCTTTGAGGGAATATGAAGTGGACAGACACCTGTTAGAGATCGGGCATAAATTGATATAAATACCAATATGTGAGTTAAGTAGCAATAAAGAATTTCCTTACCTTTGTAAGTACATCATTGTACCTTTGGGTTTTTTCCCCCCTTGTGATTGGAACAGAGATATGTTTGATAGCAAAAGAAATCCATATTTACTTGTTACCATGTGACACTGAATGTTAATATTCAGTGCCTGAAGGGTGTTTCCAAGTGTCTTTCAAGGTGTGATGAACTAATCAGGTTACTCACTTGGGTTGCTGGTTGAAAATGAAGATTCATGGTCCCACTGCAAACCTACTGAATTAGACTTTCAGGAGGCAAAACATCTGCAATTTTGTTTTTGTTCTTTTGAGACAGTCTCGCTCTCTTACCCAGGCTGGAGTGCAGTGGCATGATCTTGGCTGACTGCAACCTCCGCTTCCTGGGTTCAAGCAATCCCCCTGCCTCAGCCTCCTGAGTAGCTGGGACTACAGGCGCATACCACCATGCTCGGCTAATTTTTGTATTTTTGTAGAGATGGGGTTTCGCCATATTGGCCAGGCTTGTCTGGAACTCCTAATCTCAGGTGATCCGCCCACCTTGGCCTCGAAAAGTGCTAGGATTACAGGTGTGTGCCTAGCCCCTCTGCAGTTTTAACAGCATTCCTGGTTTGATTTATGTGGAATTTTAAGAATTGTATTCTGAATCATAACTAATATATTTTCTCCCCCAAATTCCTTACGTGTTTGAAAGTTTTTGTGTTAAAAGCCACATATCATAAAATTTGCCATCTTAACCTTTTTTTTCATCTTACCCATTTTTAAGTATAAAGTATAGTAGTGTTAGCTGTATAGACACGGTTGTATGACAGATCTCTAGGACTTTTCACCTTACAAATCTTATTGAAGATAACTTTATATACCTTAACAGATAGACTGTACCCATTGAATGGCAACCTTCTTTCCCCTCCTCCCCCAGCCTATTTTGAGAGTTTTTCTGATGTTGTATGCTAAATGAATTGTAATGATTGTGGGATTCCAGCCATAAAGTGGTTTGGTTCATTTTGATGTCCTGAATCATTTGCTCATCAGACTTTGCCAAATGGATTCCAGTGAAGTTATCGAGTGGCATTTTAAAAATTACTTTTTAAAAACTCAGATATACGATTCTTAGATTTTTTTTTTTTTTTTTGATGGAGCTAACTCTATGTTCTGGTTTCTGGTTAATAAATGATGAGGAATGTTTTGCGAAATAAATGGTGGCAGAATGATGTTTCTCAAATGTTTCCATCAAAGTAATGACTTGGAAGAACATTTAGAGGAGCCTGTTGCTGAACCAGAGCCTGATCCTGAACCAGAACCAGAACAAGAACCTGTATCTGAAATCCAAGAGGAAAAGCCTGAGCCAGTATTAGAAGAAACTGCTCCTGAGGATACTCAGAAGAGTTCTTCTCCAGCACCTGCAGACATAGCTCAGACAGTACAGGAAGACTTGAGG
>NW_012116227.1:3384-3753 GCF_000951035.1 Colobus angolensis palliatus | reverse complement strand
TAGAGGTGTTTATAGTATTCTCTAATGGTAGTTTGTATTTCTGTGGGATAGGTGGTGATATCCCCTTTATCATTTTTTAGGGCATCTATTTGATTTTTCTCTCTTTTCTTCTGTATTAGTCTTGCTAGCAGTCTGTCTATTTTGTTGATCTTTTCATTGATTTTTCTGAAGGGATTTTTGTGTCTCTATCTCCTTCAGTTCTGCTCTGATCTGAGTTATTTCTTGCCTTCTGCTAGCTTTTGAATTTGTTTGCTCTACCTTCTCTAGTTCTTTTAATTGTGATGTTAGGGTGTCAATTTTAGATCTTTCCTGTGTTCTCTTGTGGGCATTTAGTGCTATAAATTTCCCACTACACACTGCTTTAAATGT
>NW_012116227.1:0-1284 GCF_000951035.1 Colobus angolensis palliatus | reverse complement strand
ATTTTGAGCCTATGTGTGTCTCTGCATGTAAGATGGGTCTCCTCAATACAGCACACTGATGGGTCTTGACTCTATCAAATTTGCCAGTGTGTGTCTTTTAACGGGGACATTCAGCCCATTTACATTTAAGGTGAATATTGTTATACTTGATCCTATCATTATGATGTTAGCTGGTTATTTTGCCCGTTAATTGATGCAGTTTCTTCATAGCATCAATGATCTTTACCGTTTGGCATGTTTTTGCAGTGACTGGTATGAGTTGTTCCTTTCCATGTTTAGTGCTTCCTTCAGGAGCTCTTGTAAGGCAGGTCTGGTGGTGACAAAATCTCTGAGCATTTGCTTATCTGTAAAGGATTTTATTTCTCCTTCACTTATGAAGCTTAGTTTGGCTGGATATGAGATTCTGGGTTGAAAATTCTTTTCTTTGAGAATGTTGAATATTGGCACCCACTCTCTTCTGGCTTGTAGGGTTTCTGCTGAGAGATTCACTGTTAGTCTGATGGGCTTTCCTTTGTGGGTAACCCTACCTTTCTCTCTAGCTGCCCTTAACATTTTTTCCTTCATTTCAACCTTGGTGAATCTGACAATTATGTGTCATGGGGTTGCTATTCTCTAGGAGTAGCTTTGTGGTGTTCTCTGTATTTCCTGAATTTGTATGTGGACCTGCCTTGCTAGGTTAGGGACTTTCTCCTGGATAATATCCTGAAGAGTGTTTTCTAACTTGATTCCATTCTCCCCATCACTTTCTAGTACAGCAATCAAACTTATATTTGGTCTTTTCACTTAGTCCCATATTTCATGGAGGCTTTGTTCATTTCTTTTCACTCTTTTTTCCTCTAATCTTGTTTTCTCATTTTATTTCATTATTTTGATCTTCAATCACTGATATACTTTCTTCCACTTAATTGAATTGGCTATTGAAGCTTATGCATGTGTCATGAAGTTCTCACGCCATGGTTTTCAGCTCCATCAGATCGTTTAAGGTCTTCTCTACACTGTTTATTCTAGTTAGTCATTCGTCTAACCATTTTTCAAGGTTTTTAGTTTCCTTGCGATGGATTATAACATGCTCTTTTAGCTCAGAGAAGTTTGTTATTACCGACCTTCTGAAGCCTACTTCTGTCAACTCATCAAACTCATTCTCCATCCAGTTTTGTTCTACTGCTGGTGAGGAACTGTGATCCTTTGAAGGAGAAGAGGGTCTCTGTTTTTGGGAATTTTCAGCTTTTCTGCTCTGGTTTCTCCCCATCTTTGTGGTTTTATCTACCTTTGGTCTTTGATACT
>NW_012116226.1:11197-11882 GCF_000951035.1 Colobus angolensis palliatus | reverse complement strand
GCAATAAAGGGCTGCCGCTTTCTTATGTACTTTGGCCTCATGTTTAATTACTTAGCTCTCCTAAATTAAGTTACATTAAATTAAATTAAGACACTGAGTAGCTGAGATTACAGGCGTGCGCCACCACACCTGGCTAATTTTTGTATTTTTAGTAGAAACGGGGTTTCACTATGTTGGTCAGACTAGTCTCGAACTCCTGACCTCATGATATGCCAGCCTTGGCCTCCCAAAGTGCTGAGATTACGTATTCATTCTTTTTCTTATTGATTTGTTAAGAGTCCTTTAGAGACAAATCCTTTGTCTTTTGTATATTGCAAATAATTTCCCCCTTATTCTGTTATCTTTTAACTTTGTTTTCAGTCTCTTTTTTCAAGTTATTCCATCTTTCTGATTTTTAAATTCTTTTTTTCTGATTTACTTTTTAAAACAAAGTTCTTGATTATAAAAGTAATACAAACACCCTAAGAAATTAATACAAAAGTACAAAGAAAAAACCACTCCATCTTATCACTGAAAGAAAACAACATAATCAACTACATATTTCCCTGTAGTCTTTTGTGTGTGCAGTTTTTTTTCCCAGTTGTGATCACATTCATTTGTATGTGTCTGTATATTTGTTTTTCTCTCAGTACCATGGTCTTTAGACACAAACCCTGGCCTTTTTTCAAATATACTTGGTTTAAAG
>NW_012116226.1:5330-6431 GCF_000951035.1 Colobus angolensis palliatus | reverse complement strand
CCTGCTGACTTCCTCCAGCTGATTCCGGGCTGTCCCCGGCCACCCCTGAGGCCGTCTTTTCGCTCCTCGTAACAGCCTCCCCGCCCCCTGAGCTCCCTCGGTCGCCTCCCGAGAAGCCAGCGGGCCTCTGTGGTGGAGCGCCAGGCTGACAGCGTTTTAGCAGGACCGCGAGAAACGGCCAGCTCGCTTGCCACACGCCCGCGTGTAGCACTTCCTGGAAAGGTCGCAGCGAATTGCAAGGCGCCACAAAAACATCCGGACAGCTCCTGGTCAGGGGGCTGAGCCGTTCAGTGGCGGCCTATTCCTCTCCTTTTTTCGGGGCCCCTGAAACCGGAGAGGGCGAGATGCCGATTTGAGGCCGTTCACCCTTAGTTGTAAGAAGAACGTTTTGAGGGTTTGACTTCGGCAGGCCACAGCTTCTGAAAGCAGCAGGTAGAGGCTGCTGTCCCAATCGATGTTTTCCTGGGCCTTCACCTTTAGGGCCTGGATGTTTGAGGGGGGTCGTGCTCTGAAGTACAGCGCCCCGAAATGACTAGTCACCATTACAAGGGGGCGTGTGCGCGCCGATCCAGGGGCCGATGAGTTCTTCAGGATTGAACTGTACTTGGTTCCCAGTGTCTGTGGACTGTTCGTTTCGCCTCTTAAAGCAACGGATGCAAACTGCTGACTAATGTGAAAGGGAGAATATTAAAACTGTGTCATTTACCGTGAAAACTTAGTGTTGTCGTGTAGAGAAGGCATTAGGTTTCAAAAATATTTACCACGTGGCTTTTCAACAACGGTTAGAATTTATCCAAATGAAGACATCCAGGCCTGAAAGGGTTAAGTTCGAAAACAGAAAAAAATAGATGTGAGCTGAGAGTGAAAAAAAAAAGAAGGTTAAGTTCAAGAAAACGTAGCTGGTTAGTAATTAAAATAAAAAACTCCACATGCAGCGTTGGTACTAGCATACACAGACTTTATTTCTGAAGTGCATTTCCATTGCAGTATAAACCACTACATTTCAGCAGCGTAGGTAGCTGCATTACTCTCATTAACCCAGAATTAAGGTTTTAGGGTTTAGTAACCAACAAATCTGTAAAATAAGGTGGTGGAGGGGGC
>NW_012116226.1:0-319 GCF_000951035.1 Colobus angolensis palliatus | reverse complement strand
CTCCTGACCTTGTGATCCGCCAACCTCAGCCTCCCAAAGTGCTGGGATTACAGGCGTGAGCCACCACGCCCGGCCAATGCCATTTTTTTTAAGCCTTGAATTACTTGTTTACTTTTGAAGTAGATTTGGTGAAATCTTGAAATAATTCTCTATAGGTCTGAGAGCTTCCAGGAAGAAAGGAAACAAACCTGTAGCTATAGCTGTCCTTAGATTTAGGATCTTTTTTTTTTTTTTGGAGACGGAGTCTAGCTCTGTTGCCCAGGCTGGAGTGCAGTGGCGCGATCTCGGCTCACTGCAAGCTCCGCCTCCCACGTTTACG
>NW_012116225.1:6968-7284 GCF_000951035.1 Colobus angolensis palliatus | reverse complement strand
AAAAAAAAAAAAAAAGATATGAACAAATCATTTTACAAACCTGTGATTAGAAAACATAGGAAGAAAGGCTCAACCTTACTACTGCTGAAACAAAGAAAGAAACTCAACATGTTCTCTTGTACATTATTGGTGAGGGTGTAAATTGGTAATTTGGCATTCTCCTGTTAAATTGTACATTCACATACCATTTGCAGATACAGACTTGACTCAAGAAATTTTAGTACTTGTGTGCCTGAAGATACAGTTATGCACATGTACCCTAGAACTTAAAGTATAATAAAAAAATAAAATTAAAAAAAAAAATTAAAAAAAAAAA
>NW_012116225.1:3145-4518 GCF_000951035.1 Colobus angolensis palliatus | reverse complement strand
AGCCATTCTCCTGCCTCAGCCTCCTGAGTAGCTAGGATTACAGGCACCTGCCGCCACACCCAGCTAATTTTTTTTTTGTACTTTTTAGTAGAGACGGGGTTTCATCATCTTGGCCAGGCTGGTCTTGAACTTCTGACCTTGTGATCCACCCGCCTCAGCCTCCCAAAGTGCTGGGATTATGGGTGTGAGTCACCGCACCCAGCCAGTAAGGGCACTTTTAACAGGATTGTTCAACCTAGAGAAACTCGGCATCTATTCCCTGGGACCACAGGGCCAAACTCTGTGCCTTTCATGGTGCCGGAGCAAAATGGCAACCCATGATTTGGTGAAGAAACCCTGAGGCTGGGTTGGCCTGTGTGGTCCGAATATGACCCCTGTCCAAGATTCAGCTTCATCCCATCTCATCTTCCTCCCAAGGTGGGTGAGAAACAGCCAGAGTTTAGGAAGGAAGAATAATGACCCTTCCTTTAGGACAGAAGAAAAACGAACCTTCCTTCCATTAGGAAGGAAGAAAAAATGAACCAAACTGGCCCCCAGGACCCTTGCGGCCTTGCAGGTCTCAGATCCAGGGTGGGGAGCAGGGCGAGGCTACATTTTGAAGAGCAGGTCCTACCTGGGTCACATTGTTGGACGCCCCCTTGTTGTTTGTGAGCTTTAGTTTCCCAAATGAAACTTCCTGGCGCATCCAGTGTGCTCCCGTGTTGGGGGAATCTGGGTGGACGTACAGGCGGTTTCCTGTGGACAGTTCACCTCTTTGACATGCAGCCCCCCAGGACAGAACCCTGGTGATGCAGGGCTTTGCCTGTCCCGAGAGGAACGTAAGGAAGGACGCAGCGGGAGGACCAGGCAGGGAAGGGCAGAGGACTCAACAGAGGATAGGCTAGAGCAAAGCAGGAAGCCAGAAAGAGGTGGGATGCAATGGCTTGGGATGGAGTGGGAGGGGGATTAAAGGTCTAGGAATTAGGGGTAGGGGCTTGAGGGACCCACCAGGGGGCGCCCAGTCCCAGTGAAACAGAGCCCTCCGCTCCCAGGGGTCGCGCACCTGGCATGCTGCCCTCGGCCTTTCCACACTGCACCCACTTGCCGCTCTGGTACCGCCAGTGGTGCTGGTCCACCAAGACCACGTCCACAAACATCCTGTAGTGGCTAGTGGGCTCCAGCCCAGCCACCGTAAATGACAGGAATGGGAACATCCGCCTGGAGAGAAGAGAGAAACCCCCCAGCACCCATCAGCTCCAGCTCGACAGCCAGTCCCCCCTGCAACAGTGCCCAGGCATCAGTGGTGTGCTGTAGCCGGCTTCCTCCCACTTACAAGAACCAGCTGGAGGCCGGGCGCGGTGGCTCAAGCCTGTAATCCCAGCACTTTGGGAGGC
>NW_012116225.1:0-1312 GCF_000951035.1 Colobus angolensis palliatus | reverse complement strand
TACAGCCACCACCTTCACCATCACAGCCACCAGCACCAGCACCGTAACTACAACCACCACTACAGCCACCACCTTCACCATCACAGCCACCAGCAGCAGCACGGGCACCACCACTACAGCCACCATCCCCACCATCACAGCCACCAGCACCAGCACCGTAACTATAACCACCACCTCCACCAGTACCAGTTCCATCACCAGCTCCAGTGGCTTAGTCTTTCTCTTTGAACACAAGCAGGAAGAGCAGTTTTCAGACTGGCAGAAGCTAATCCTCATCAGAATTACTTTTCATTTCCACACACTTCCCCCTCCTCTCATGAGAAGCCCTGAAGGATGGGAAAAAAGGGGCCTATCAGTGAGTCAGGAAACCTGGAGGAGGGAGGGCTCCAGGGAACTCTTTTTGAGGGATTTCTAATCCCCAGAGGTCCCCAGGACAACTTCCCTAACAACCTTGGGAAGGTGTCCTAGAAGTGTGCTGTCACACGCCTGTCTTCCCCTGGCTTTCCTGAGTTGAGAAAAAAAGATTACTACCCTATGGCCCTGGAGAAGTTAATTCTCAAACCAAATCTCAGTTTCTTTTTGAAATGGAGTTTTGCTATGTCACCCACGCTGGAGTGCAGTGGCGCGATCTCGGCTCACTCCAACCTCCACCTTCCAGGTTCAAGTGATTCTCCTGCCTCAGCCTCCCAAGAGCTGGGGCTACAGGCATGTGACACCACGCCTGGCTAATTTTTGTGTTTTTGTAGAGATGGAGTTTCACATTGGCCAGTCTGGTCTCAAACTCCTGACCTCAAGTGATCCACCCGCCTCAGCTTTCCAAAGTGCTGGGATGATAGACGTGGGCCACTGCTCCTGGCCCAAATCTCAGTTTCTTCACATGTAAATGGAGAGTCTAACTCCTGTCCATCTTTTCTCTGAAAGCTGTTAAAAAATTTGATGCAGCGAGCCGAGATCGTGCCACTGCACTCCAGCCTGGGTGACAGCAAGACTCTGTCTCAAAAAAAAAAAGTTTGAAAGATGGCCCAGCACTGTGGCTCACACATGTAATCCCAGCACTTTGGGAGGCTGAGGAGGGCGGATGGCCTGAGCTCAGGAGTTCGAGACCAGCCTGGCCAACATAGTGAAACCCCGTCTCTACTGAAAATACAAAAAAAATTAGCCAGGCGTGGTGGCGTGCACCTGTAGTCCCAGCTACTTTGGAGGCTGAGGCAAGGAGAATCGCTTGAACCTGGGAGGTGAAGGTTGCAGTCAGCCGAGATGGCACCACTGCACTCCAGCCTGGGTAACAGTGTGAGACTCTGTCTCAAAAAAA
>NW_012116224.1:7486-8636 GCF_000951035.1 Colobus angolensis palliatus | reverse complement strand
TAGCTGGGACTACAGGCACCCGCCACCACGCCCGGCTAATTTTTTTTTGTATTTTTAGTAGAGACGAGGTTTCACCGTGGTCTCGATCTCCTGACCTTGTGATCCGCCTGCCTCGGCCTCCCAAAGTGTTGGGATTACAGGTGTGAGCCACCGCACCTGGCCTTGTGTACAAGTTTTTGAGTGAACATACATTTTCATTTCTCTTGTATATGTACCTAGGAGTGGAATTGTTTAGTCATATTGTGACTCCATGTTTAATCTTTTGAAGATTTATTATATCAGATTATATTCCAGAGTGGCTGCACCATAGTTCATTCCAAGTAGCAGTATATGAAGGTTCTAATTTTTTCACATCCTCACCAATACTTGTTATTATTTGTATTCTTGATTATAGCCATCCTAATGGTATCTTGTTATGTTTTAATTTGCAATTCCTTGGTTGCTAGTGATGTTGAGATCTTTTCATGGGTTTATTGTCACCATTTATATATTTTCTTTGGAGACATGCCTATTCAGGTCCTTTACCCATTTTTAATTGGGTTTTTTCTCTTTTTATTGTTGAATTATATCTTGATTGCTAGTTGCTGTGTCTAATGCTAACATTTCAGTTGAAATTCAGTTCCCCAATATTTTTTACTAAACTTTGCTTTAAGTCAGTGGTTCCCATCATGACTGACCATCAGATATAAAACCCTTTTGAAAACATGACATCTTAGGCTGGGTGCAGTGGCTCATGCCTGTAATCCCAGCACTTTGGGTGGTCAAGGCAGGTGGATCACTTGAGATCAGGAGTTCGAGACCAGCCTGGCCAACATGGTGATACCCCGTCTCTACTGAAAATACAAACATTAGCCATATGTGGTGGCACATACCTGTAATTCCAGCTACTCGGCTGAGGTACGAGGATCACTTGAACCTAGCAGGCAGAGGTTGCAGTGAGCCAAGATTGCACCACTGCATTCCAGCCTGTCTGATGGAGTGAGACTCTTTCTCAAAACAAAAACAAAAACAAAACATAACATCTTGGGCCCCACCTTTGGAAAGTCCAATTCAGTAATCCAGTAGGGAAGGGGAAAGTTCAGGAATTTGTGTTTCAATTAAAGTACCAACGTGACACTACCAGTCAGCTAAGTTTGGAATCACTGTCTTG
>NW_012116224.1:1974-3684 GCF_000951035.1 Colobus angolensis palliatus | reverse complement strand
AATACACACCTAGGTAAATGTTTGACATATTTATTAATGTAAATAAATTTAATAAAACACACTTTTTGGTGTTCCAGATACGATAAAGACATCTAATGCTACATAGGAAATGTTAGGGCTGGGTAGAAATTCCCAGAACATCTAACTCAATTACTTCATTTCATAGATTAAAAACAAACAAACAAGCAAAACAAAAACAAAAACCATCAGAGAGGCAGAGAAGAGAAGCGATCCACCCAAGGCCCTTCCAGTTAATAAGCTGCAGAGGTGGAGGTTTTTCGTCTTCCAATGCAGTGGACCATACTTTTCTCAAAATGCAACCCACAGGGTTTTTCAGAGGCTAACATACGAAATAATGGAAGCAAAATTCTGAAACTCAAAGTATTTTAGTTTATGTATACTACAAATATCCTTGGTTGTAAAATTGGGGTCACTTACTTGGGCGAATATTGAGGAGTTGAAAAATGCCTCTTCATGGAATATGAAAAATACTTTGTCTGAAGCAACTGAGCTGCTTCACATCCAAACCTATCATTCATCCATCCATTCATTCATCTATACATCCATTCATCTATCCATTCATTCATCCATCCATTCATTCATCCATCCATTCATTCATCTGTACATTAATTCATCCATCCATTCATTCATCTGTACATTCACATCCTAAATTCTTTTCTTTCCCTGTCCAACATCTAGTCAATTACCATGTTCGACATCGTAGTTCCTACCTCTTTAATATATTTTGCATCTACCATCTCATCTCCATCACCACTGCCCCCACCTACAGTCCCCAACTTTACCCCAAGTCAGGGCAGCATCTCAGTTCCCCTGGCCATACACTGCATTCTAACTCATTGCCCTGACTCCAGTTTGACTATTCTGCAATAGTCAAATCTGCAGAAGAGTCAACCTGCTCTTCTGCAATGTCATTCCCTAGGTTAAAATCCTTCTAGGCTTCACCATAGTTGCAAGATAATGGTAATTTCCTCTTTTTAGCATAGTAGGCTCTCTATGACCTCTTCCACCAACTTTATTTCCTCTCACTGTCCCTACCTCCCATTCCTACCGCCACCTGTTAATTCAGAACATATCTGATACACATGTGCTATCAGTAAATGTTTGCTGAACTGGTGAATGGACAGCTACAACAACGCACTTGCCCTTCCCTGAATGTGCCATTTGCTCAAGGCTTTAAAGACAATAATGGAAGTAATAGTAAAGGCAGCTACTAATATTGGGTGCTTATGTTAGACCAGGTATTATGTAGATAATCTCATTTGATCTTCTCAATACCCATAAAGTTGGTTCTACTGTTTCCCTGTTTTTACAGATGACAGAACTGAGACAACTAGGTAACTAGATAACACTCCAGTTGGGAAGTGTGAAGCTGGATTTGTGTCTCAGCCTTTCTGACCTCAGAGCCACCAGTATTCATCATCATTATGCTTGCCACTTTACTACTTCCATCCCTTAGAATATTCTTTCCCCAGTGCTTGAAATCCCAATCCCCCTTTTTATCCAATTCAACAAACTCTTGTTTTGTCTTTTATTATTTTATGCTATTTTTAAATTTTTTGTAGAGACAGGGTCACCCAATGTTACCCAGACTGATCTTGAACACCTAGGCTCAAGAGATTTTCCTGCCTCAGCTTCCCAATGTGTTGGGATTATAGGCATAAGCCATGATGCCCAGATTTTTTTTTTTTT
>NW_012116224.1:0-734 GCF_000951035.1 Colobus angolensis palliatus | reverse complement strand
CCATCCATGAGAAATCCACCTCCATGATTCAGTCACCTCCACCAGGCCCCACCTCTAACACTGGGGATTACAATTCACCATGAGATTGGATGGGGCCACAGATCCAAACCATATTACCAGTCCGTTTCACCACTACACGGGCCTTTTCCATATTCTTGCTGGTTTTTGTAGTAGTTGGTAAAGTTCTTCTCTCATAGAGTAGCTGTGTAACCTTGAGCAAGAGGCTTGATCTCTGTGAGCCTCACTTTCCTCATTGAAATTGCACCTAATGATATTGTTTATACAGAAGTTTGTTGTGATAATTAATTGAGAGAATCTGCATAAGGTATTTAGCGCAGTGGTCTGCTGCATTGTACAATTCCAGGGGCACCATTCCCATTGGATTCCTACATGTTTGTCCTGTTCAATAAATAGTACTTCAATCATTGTTTTTTATTTGCTGAGAGATGCTTCTCTTATGTACCTCATTGCGTAGGTTTTCCCCCACTGTGGCTTCTTGTTCCCCATGTGAAGGCTGGATGCCTTGTTAGCTAGGAGGGCTAGCTGACTGCTCTCCTGGGTTCAGACCAGCAGCCTGGTGAGAACACCAGTCAAACCAGTGTTTTTACCATTGGGTTACTCAGCCAAACTGATGTGGACTTCCTAACCTCTGAGTATTCCCTGTACATCTACTGGCTGTAAAAGTGACTGGAAATCTAGCAACCCTGAACTAATGAAAGAAACACGGTGTCAGA
>NW_012116223.1:15347-16785 GCF_000951035.1 Colobus angolensis palliatus | reverse complement strand
ACCCTTGTGATAGTTCTTATCTCAGACATAGAAGCGTGAGATCTCCTTCTTCATGACCTGCCGGCTCCACTTTGTTTGGGTGGGACGTAAGTGACTCCATCACAGCATTGGTGACTTTCACAAATTATATAAAGAATTCTTACAACTAAATTAAAAAAAAATTGACAAAGAAGTTGAAGAGCTATTTCTCCAAAGAAAATACACAAATAGCCAATAAGCACACGAAAAGATGCTCAACATCATTAGTCATCAGTAAAATGCAAATCAAAATGACAATGAAATACCACTTCATACCCACTAGAATGGCTATAATCAAAAATCACAATGACAAGTGATGATAATGATGTGAAGAAATTAGAATTCTCAAACACTGGTGGTAGAAATGGGAAATGATGTAGCAACTTTGGAAAACAGGTTAGCAGTTCCTCAAAATATTAAATATAAAGTTACTTTATGACCCAGCATGTCCACCCCATGCTCAAAACACATCTACCCAAAAACTACACAAATGTTCATAGCAACGTTTTCATAAAAGCGAAAAAGTGGAAACAACCCAAAGGTCCATCCATCACCTGATGAATGAAAAAACAACATGTGACATATCCAAGCAATGGAGTATTATTAGACCATTAAAAAAATGAAGTACTGATACACGCTACAACATGGCTGAACTTTGAAAATATCATGCTAAATGTAAGCAGCTAGATATAAAAGAGTACATATCACATTATTCAATTTATATAGGAAATATCCAGAATAGACAAATCTATACAGGCAAATTTAGACAAAGTAGATCAGTGGTGTCCTAGGGTTAGAGGAAGGAGTATGTGGGTGCAAACAGGGAATGACTGCTACTGAACATAGGGTTTGCTCTGAAATAATGAAAATGTTCTCTGATTAGACAGTGGTGATGCCTGTACAACTCTGTGGATACGCTAAAAACTACTGAACTGGGTAAATCATATGGCATGTGAATTAAATCAATAAAACTGTTTCAAAAAAAAAAAACAATTGTGGCTGGGTGCCATGGCTCATGCCTGTAATCCCACGACTTTTAGAGGCTATGGATGGTGGAAAGAAAATTTTTTTTAAATAAAAATAAAAGTTTTTAAAATGAACCAAGGACTGTGATTAATGCAATTCTGTGTACCTTAAGTCCAAATGAAAAAGGGAAAAAAGACAAGAAATAAAGTGTCAACTAAAGAATCATGAGATCTACAAATCTGAAAAGGAGAGTTTCTTTTTTTGTTTGTTTTTGTTTTTCTTTTTTGAGATGATGTCTCACTCTTGTCGCCCAGGCTGGAGTGCAGTGGCGCAATCTCAGCTCACTGCAACCTCCACCTCCCGGGTTCAAGCGATTCTCCTGCCTTAGCTTCCCAAGTAGCTGGGATTACAAGCACACACCACCACACCTGGCTACAAGACTTGCAGTGGCAGG
>NW_012116223.1:8680-10289 GCF_000951035.1 Colobus angolensis palliatus | reverse complement strand
AAAAAAAAAAAAAACCTAAGAATAAACTTAACCAAAGAGGTGAAAGACCTGTATCCTGAAAACCATAAAATATTGATGAAATAAATTAAAGAAGGCTACATTTGGAGGAAAAACGGCAGATGGGAGGCAGGACTAGATTGCAGCTTCCACTCGGACACAGAGAGCAGTGTGTGGAGACTCACATCATGAACCTTTGCTCCAGAACTACTGCAGGAATAAACCAGGAAAGCCTAGAGAACCCAAAGACCCTCTGAAAGAAGTAGATTGCTCCTGCAGGACCCAGGAGACAGTCCAAATGCTGTGTGGTTATCCATGGCTGAGAGACCTGCAGACGGTTCCCATCACAGGATTCTGTGCAGACAACTCCAGTATCAGCCCTGCCTGGTAGACCTGCGGAGTGGCTAGATCCAGAAGAGAGAGAACAATCACTGTAGCTCGACCCTCAGGAAGCCACATCCTCAGAAAAAGGTGGAGAGTACTACAGCTGCGGAACACCCCGGGGGACAAAAGAACCTGAACAGCAGCCTTGAGCCCTAGACCTTTCCTCTGCCACAGCCTACCCAAATGAAAAGGAACCAGAAAAACAATTCTGTTAATATGACAACGAAAAAGTTTTTTAACACCTCCAAAAATATCACACTGACTAACCAGCAATGGATCCAAACCAAGAAGAAATCCCTGATTTACCTGAAAAAGAATTCAGAAGATCAGTTATTAGGCTAATCAAGGAGGTACCAGAGAAAGGTGAAGTCCAATTAAGACCAAAAAATGATACAAGAAATGAGGAAAGAAATCGTCAATGAAACAGACAGCTTAAATAAAAACAATCAAAGCTTCAGGAAATAAAGGACACACTTAGAGAAATGCAAAATTTTCTGGAAAGTCTCAGCAACAGAATCAAACAAGCAGAAGATAGAACTTCAGACCTCGAAGACAAGCTTTTTGAATTAACCCAAGTCAACAAAGACAAAGAAAAGAATAAGAAAAAATGAACAATGCCTCCAAGAAGTTTGGAATTACGTTAAGTGACCAAACCTAAGAATAACTGCCATTCCTGAGGAAGGAGAGAAATCTAAAAGTCTGGAAAACATATTTGGGGAAATAACTGAGGAAAATCTCCCAGGCCTTGCTAGAGACCTAGACATCCAAATACAAGAAGCTCAAAGAACACTCAGGAAATTAATCATCTTCTAGGCACACTGTCATCAACTTACTAAAGTCGAGATGAAGGAAAGAATGTTAAGAGCTGTGAGGCAAAAGCACCAGGTAACCTACAAAGAAAAACCAGAATAACAGCAGATTTCCCAGGAGAAATCCTACGAGCTAGAAGGGATTGGGGCCCTATCTTCAGCCTCCTTAAACAAAACAATTATCAGCCAAAACTTTTGTATCCAGTGAAACTATGCTTCATAAATGAAGGAAAGATACAGTCTTTTTCAGACAAACAAATGCTGAGAGAATTTGCCACTACCAAGCCAGAACTACCAGAAGTGCTAAAAGGAGCCGTAAATCTTGAAACAAATCCTGGAAACACATCAAAACAGAACCTCTTTAAAGCATAATTCTCACAGGACCTTTGTATAAAACAAAATACAATTAAAAAAAAAAA
>NW_012116223.1:0-1820 GCF_000951035.1 Colobus angolensis palliatus | reverse complement strand
AGAAATGGGGTTTCACCACGTTAGCCAGGCTGGTCTTGAACTCCTGACCTCAGGCGATCCACCTGCCTCAGCTTCCCAAAGTGCTGGGACTACAGGCATGAGCCACTGCACCCGGCCCCTAGTGGCATTTTTTTTTTAACAGAAGCAGAAAAAATAATTCTAAAAGTCTTACGGAATGACAAACAACCACAAATAGCCAAATTAATCTTGAGAAAGAACAAAGTTGGAGGCATCACACCTCCTGATTTCAAAATATATTATTACACAAAGCTAGTTATCAAAATAGTATGGTACTGACATAAAGACAGATACATAGAACAACGGAACAGAAGAGAGTGCCCAGAAATAAATCCATTTATGTACAGTCACCTGATCTTACACAAGGCTGCAAATAATACACAACAGGGAAAGAAAAATGTCCTCAACACATGGTGTTGGGAAAACAGGAGATTCACATTCAAAAGAATGCAGCCTTCTCTCACACCATACACAAAAATCAACTTACAAAGGATTAAAGACTTAAATGGAAAACATGAAACTATAAAACTCTCAGAGAAAAACACAAGAGGGAAGCCTTCACAACACTGGCCTTGGCAATGATTTCACGGATATAACACCAACAGCACAGGCAATAAAAACAAAAATATATAAGTGGGAATACATAAAACTGAAAAGCTTCTGTACAGCAAAGTGGACAATCAACACAGTGATGGAAATGAGAGAAAATAGCTACAAATTGTATATCTGAAAAGGGGTTAATATCCAAAATACGTAAGAAACTTCCACAGCACAAAGGTAAAAACAACTAATAACTTGATTAAAAAACAAGCTAAGGACTTGAATAAAACATTTCTCTAAAGACATACAAACAGCCAACATGTATATGAAAAAATGTTCAATGTCACTAATTACCAGGGCAATGTAAATCAAAACCACAATGAGTTATCACCTCACACCTGTTAGGATGGCTATGATTCAAAAAAAAAGACAAGTGTTGACAAGGCTGAAGAGAAATCGGAACCCTTGCAGACTGTTGGTGAGAATGCAAAATGATGCAGCTGCTCTAGAAAATATGTGGGTTCCTGAAAAAATTAGAAACAGAACTACCATATGATTCAGCAATCTCCCTTCTGACTATTTATCCTAAAGAATCACCATCGCAATCCCAAAGAGATATTAGCACTCCTATATCCACTGAGGCAATGTTCACAATAGCAAAGATGTGGAAACAATCTAAATGTCTATTAACGGATAGATAATGAAAATGTAGTATACAGTGGAATACTATTCACCTTTAAAAACATTTGAAAAAAGGACATTCAGCTGGGCATGATGGCTCATGCCTATAACCCTAGCACTTTGGGAGGCCAAGGCAGGAGGATCACTTGAGCTCAGGAGTTTGAGACCAGCCTGGGCATCACAGTGAGACCTCGTCTCTACAAAAAATAAAAAAATTAGCCAGGCATGGCAGTGGGTGCCAGTAGTCCCAGCTACTTAGAAGGCTGAGGTGGGAGGATCATTTGAGCCCAGCAGGTCAAGGCTGTAGTCACCACATTCCAGCCTGGGCAAGAGAGCGAGACTCCATCTCAAGGGGGGAAAAAAGGAAATTCTGCAATATGCAACAACATAGATGAATCTTGAGGACATTAATCTAAGTGAAAAAGAGAGTCACAGGAAGACGAATACTGCATGATCCCACTTATATAAGGTATCTAAAATGGTCAAATTCACAGACTCAAAGAGTGGAAATGGTGGTTCTCAGGGACAGGGACAGGGAAGGAAATTGAGAGTTACTAATCAATGTTCATAAAGCTTCAGTC
>NW_012116222.1:10216-10685 GCF_000951035.1 Colobus angolensis palliatus | reverse complement strand
GTAGAGACGGGGTTTCACCGTGTTAGCCAGGATGGTCTCGATCTCCTGACCTCGTGATCCGCCCGTCTCGGCCTCCCAAAGTGCTGGGATTAATAAACCTCTTTAAACATGCGGTGGAATGTGGTGCTTACTGCCGACAATTGTCAAGCTCTAGGTATGGGTGTTAGCGTCCCACTGGGGATCGTTTAAAGTACAGCTACTTACGGCAACAGCAAGCAGTTTCAAGAGATTCTCAAAGTCGGCAGGAGCGTGCGATTGCTGCATCATTTTAATGCTTCTCGGGGCCCCGATCCTTTGAAAGCCCTCGCATTCCTCAGCCGGAAGTTCTTTCCTTTCCTCAATCTCCAGCCCTATCTCCACAGCTATATCCACTTCAATATCTATTATTATCTGTCTCAGTAAGTTGTCAACTCCAATGAGAACAAAGGCTACATCTGCGTTGGAGGCTGCCGCCTCGCACAAGGTCTGG
>NW_012116222.1:2724-3726 GCF_000951035.1 Colobus angolensis palliatus | reverse complement strand
GCCAGGATGGTCTCGATCTCCTGACCTCGTGATCCACCCGTCTCAGCCTCCCAAAGTGCTGGGATTACAGGCTTGAGCCACCGCGCCCGGCCGGGAAGTAAAATTAATCCTGACTCCTACCCACTTCTTCACCTTCCTCCCCGAAGGGAGGACTCAGGCTTCAGGTCAGGGATGGGGCACTCAGTGGAGATCTGGGTTCTCACCGTGGGTCTGCAGGTGCCGGGCACACGCTCGCCTCTCTTACACTGGTGACACGGCCTGGATTTGGGTCTGGGCTGGGCCACCCATTAGCAGTGCATCTCAGGGCGGGTCACTTAACCACCCCGTGCCTCAGTTTCCTCATCTGTAAAATGGGCATAACAATAATGTCCACCCTGTAGGGTCATTATGAGGACTGAGAGGGAAACACGGGTGAGCACGCAACACGGAGCTCACACGGGATGGTTCTCAGGAAGAGTCAAAATACTTAGAGTTCATGGTTTTTCATTTCATCAACATATCTTCTTCATGTACATATACATTTCAATGACTCTAGATTGGGAGTGATTTTGTGCCCCAGGGGACATTTGGCAATGCCTGGAGGTATTTTTGGTTGTCACAATTGGGTGGGAGGCATTGACACTCGCATGTTATGGGTAGAAGCCAGGGTAGCTGCTCAACATCCCACAAATGCACAACGCAGAGCCATTATCAAGAGTCACCCAGCCCCACCTGCCAATAGTGCCGAGTTTGCAAATCCCTGGTATGTGTACATCACATTTATAATAGTCTAAAGCAGGGAGAAATAAAGAAATATTATATGAGCCACACATATTTAAAGTTTTCTGGTATCTATGTTAATAAAGTAAAAAAGAAACAGGTAAAAATAATTTAAAGGCTGTGTCTTGGCCGGGCGTGGTGGCTCATGACTGTAATCCCAGCACTTTGGGAGGCTGAGGTGGGTGGATCAACCTGAGGTCAGGAGTTCGAGACCAGCCTGGCCAACGTGGTGAAACCTTGTCT
>NW_012116222.1:0-854 GCF_000951035.1 Colobus angolensis palliatus | reverse complement strand
GAAAAAAAACGTGCTATGACGAATAAAAACTGGTCTGTAAAAGACTCAAGTATCTTCCCCCCTCAAAAAAACAAACACAAATGCATGGGACCCTTATTCTCACTTCAAAAGATGTGGGGCCCCTGTTTTCTGGCACCTGGGAACGCCAAACACCTGGAGGAACTAGGAGGAAATGAATGAAACCAAAGACTCAACCATCACCCAGGACCCAGTTTACATTACTTCTGAGATCCGCGGAGTGGGGGAAAGTGGCCAGTGGAGAGTGTTAGGGGAGACGCATTCAGAAATGAACTGCAGTTCGATTGCAAGATGCCACGATGATTCATCCCAACTCAAAAATCTCAGGACAGGTGCTTCCCAGTTGAATGTTTGATGGCTGGAGAGATTCTCACTAATTGCACACGGCAGAAGAAGAAGCAGATGGTCTGTGGAACGCGCAGTTTGAGCTAATGTTTGTTTCTTTTTTCTCTTCCATGAAACTGCATAAACTGTCAATGTTTTCTTCTAATGATTATGGGCCTTTTCACAGATTACTTTTTTCCAAAAGAATGCCCATCCTGGCTGTAACATATCACGGTCCTCAATAGATGGTGGCAGTTTGGAGGGAAGAGTTTGTGCAGAAGGCCATGGAGAATAAACTTAAGGTGTTTGTCTTCAGAGAGAGTTTATGTCATTACTCCTAGCAGAATGAATACAAGCTGAAGAATTAAAAGAGAATGACAAAAACCCACACAGATAGGTGTTCTGAAATACAGGCCAGGTGCAGTGGTTCACACCTGTAATCCATGCACTTTGGGTGGCCCAGGTGGGTGGATCACCAGAGGTCAGGAGTTGGAGACTAGCCTAGCCAACAT
>NW_012116221.1:2368316-2368649 GCF_000951035.1 Colobus angolensis palliatus | reverse complement strand
GGTTGTGCAGGCTCCCAAGAGGCAGAGCCCTCGTTCCGCGGCCACGGCTGTCTCTCTACCCACAGCAGACGGGTTAACAAATTAGTCTCCCTTAGAGCGCACTGTTTCGCGAACAAATGGATGCAATTGCTTCTTTTGAGATGTAGCAAGTTTTGGGCCCTCAGCAGAAAAAACAAACAAACAAAAAAACAGGGCACTGGCACAATAGTCATAACCTCTGCGTGACACACACATAGAAGAAAATTAAAGCCGTGGAGGCGGAGGCGTTCGGAAAGGGAAGGTGGAAGCAGGAAGGACGCCCACAGAATACAGTGGTCAGAAACCGACCACGTC
>NW_012116221.1:2366473-2366749 GCF_000951035.1 Colobus angolensis palliatus | reverse complement strand
TGCGGTTGTCCATCCACAGCTTAACAGCCTGGTGCCAGTTACCCTGCAAAGGGAGAGGTGGCAGTCCCCACAAAAGCACGGGCTTATGGGGCCCCGGTTCCTTCAGTGCTCACCCCACGAGGTAGGGCTGCCAAACGGCCCCGCTCGAGGGCTTACCGGAGGATGGTCCTGCGCAGTGGGTGTTTGCTGAACAGATAAGAGACAACAAAAGAGACTAAGAAGAGGTTTGTTCTATGAACCCTTGAAAGTGAAGCAATCGCAGAGGAGAGTTTCGCC
>NW_012116221.1:2359184-2360644 GCF_000951035.1 Colobus angolensis palliatus | reverse complement strand
TGCAACGTCTCCTGCATGGTGAGGCGTCCGCAGATCACCCTCTTAGAAATTTTGGGCTCCATGCACACTCCTGTTCCCTCCCTGCTTCTCTTCAAACATCTTCATCCGTGTCACACATGGGGCATTTCACCTATTTGCTGGGCTTCTCCAAAGGTCCCCCTGCTGAACTCTGAATGCCGTGGATTCAGAGATCTTTGGCTATTCCCTGCTGCAGGCCCGGGGCAGCAGCAGAGCCCAGGGCAGAGTGAACGTATCGTGGGTGCTGCTGAATGAATGAAGGAAGGAAGGAAGGAAGGAGTGAGTGAGTGAAGAAGTAAATGAGTAAATGAGTGAATGGGTGAGTGAGTCAGTCAGTGAATGAGTGAGTGAGTGGATGAGGGAAGGAGTAAATGAGTAAGTAGGTAAATGAGTGAATGAGTGAATGTGAGTGAATTGCTGAGTGAGTGAATGAGTGAGTGGGTGAATGAATAAGTGAATGAATGACTTATTGAATGAGTGGGTGAATGGGTGAATGAGTGAGTGAGTGAGTGAGTGAGTGACCGAGGGAATAAATGAGTGATGAGTGAGTGAATGAATGACTTAGTGAATGGATGAGTGGGTGAATGAGTGAACAAATGAGTGGGTGAGTGAGTGAATGGGTGAGGGAAAGAGTGAGTGAATGAGTCTGTGAGTGAACAAGTGAAGAGTGAAGAAGTGAGTGAATGAGTGAATGAGTCAATAAATGAGTGTGTAAAGGGTGAGTGAATGAGTGAAGAGGTGAGTGAGTGAATGATTGAGTGAATGAGTGAATTAATGAGGAAATGAATGGGTGAAAGAGTTAGTGAATGGCTGAGTGAGGGAATGAATGAGTGAGTGAATGGGTGAGTGAATGAGAGTGTGAATGGCTTAGTGAATGAGTGAATGAATGGGTTAGTGAATGAGCGAGTGAATGGGTGAGTCAATGGGTGAGTGAATGGGTGAGTGAGTGAATGGGTGAGTGAATGAGTATGTGAATAAGTAAAAGGGTGAGTGAATGAGTAAACGACTGAGTGAGTGAATGAGTGAGTGAGTGAGTGAATGAGTTAACTAGTGAATGAGTAAGTGAGTGAATGAGTGAGTAGGTCGCTCAGAGGAGGTGAGGACCGGAGCTGCCCTCTGACTGCTACAGTAGACAGGAGCTGAAGGAGGAGTCTGAAGGGTGGGATGTGCCCACTCGGTACATATACCCTGCTCCACACATCCCCAAAGAAACCCAATCTCACCAGAGTGGTCTCTTGAGGATTATTAGTAAGAACCCTTTTTCTCAATATTTCGTGTATGCAGGATGATTTCTTACTTTCCTTTAAAAGGCCAATCGTTTTTTGGACTTGGAATTCTCCACTGCTGGTCCACGCCACTGTATTCTCCCAAAGGGGCATCCCCCGAGTTGGAGAAAGGGTCATTCCCAGGAATGGATAAAATCCAGAAGGGCATCATCAGAT
>NW_012116221.1:2356091-2356705 GCF_000951035.1 Colobus angolensis palliatus | reverse complement strand
TAAAACTCATATAGAAGATCTACACGGCAGTAGTTACAGAAAACACACACTAAGAAAGAGCCCAAGATAAAAACAGCACACCAAGTTTGGCCAACTGGCTCTCAGAAGCCAGTAGGTAAGATAGCCCAGGAGAGCCCACCAGAGGAGCTGGGGCTGGATTCCTGCCTGCAGGGGGCCTGGGACACCCCATTCCCACAGAAGAGGACCCACGTTTTGGGGAGGAAGCTGTCAGAGTCACCAGTGAGCTGTTCAGAGCTGGAGCCACAGAGCAGGTGAGGAGCCCTGGCCATGTCCCCGTGGGGGCTGAGAAGCTGGGGTGGGGGTACACCCCCAGGGGCACATGCAAACAGTGGACCACGGGCCCTCCTCCTGCCCAGAGGTTGCTCAGTTCCCAAGGAACCACCAAAGTCTGGAACCCAGGGACACACCACCTGACCATCATGCCCAGGCCTCCTGGACCAGGCAGTGTCCAGTACAGGCAGGCCGTCTGGGCTTGGGGCCAGGACAGTGGTGGATGGCCCTGCTAGGCAGGCCTCCTTCTCCCTACCAGCTGGGCTGGTTGCACTGTAGTTTTGTTCTGGCAACATATTGCTACCCACTTTGGCCACACCAGT
>NW_012116221.1:2350266-2350855 GCF_000951035.1 Colobus angolensis palliatus | reverse complement strand
ATTACCTGCTGGGATCTGAAATTGCATTGGTTGGAAAGGAGATCTCACTGCTGAACCACTCCCTGCTGCCTCCTTGCAAACAACATAAAAAATCCAAAACCCCTCTTAAAGAACGTTTACTACAACCTCAAAACAAGACCCATCCTGAGACCAGGGAAGATACACAAGCACATCTGACACCTGGTGGACGTCAGTGACTGACGCCATGGCTTCTGTGTGGCATGTGAAGCAGGAGGCCTGTCACGGTGACTCAGGCTGGGGTCTGAATAGGGGTCTTCCAAGCAACTAGGCAACCAGGACGCACACCCCAAAACCCAAGTCCCCACACTCATGTACCTGGCAGAAATGTTGCGTGGCCATCCACACCAGATGTGAACCAAGACTGATCTGTGTCCTGTGGCCCTCATAACGTCTGTACACGCCTGGGCCCAGCACAGGCCCACACGGCACCCTGCTCGCCTCCAGTGGGGCTCTCTCCTGCCAAGGGGGATGGTCCTGAAGTCCATTGAGATTTCCAAAGCTGTACAAAGTCGCCCTTCCTCCTGCTTGTTCAGAAGGCCTAAAGCCCTGAAGACACCAGTGAGAATTG
>NW_012116221.1:2344789-2345268 GCF_000951035.1 Colobus angolensis palliatus | reverse complement strand
ATACTCCACCACACAGCAGAGAGCCCTGTCATCCGCGGCAGCATGGATGGAGCTGGAGGACATTACGTTAAGCAAACGAGCCGAGCAAGGAAATGGCACATGTTCTCACTCATAAGCAGGAGCTGAGAGCAGATCTCATGGAGGCCAAGAGTAGGTGGTCAACAGGGCCCAGCAGAGACCACTCAGAAGCAGGATGGGCAGAGGCTGGTAACGGGCACAAACACAGCCTAATGGGAGCACAAGACCTACTATTGACAAATCAGCAGGGCAATGGCAGTGGGTCATCTACTATGTGTTTCAAAACAGCTAGGAGAGAGTCATTTGAACATAACCAGCACAAGGAAAAGAAAATGTTTCAAGTGAAAGACATCCCAAGTACCCAGGTTTCATCAATATAGGGATGAATCAAGATATCACATGCACTCTGAATATATGTACATATATTATGTATCAACAAAAACAAAAACCAATGACAGAAC
>NW_012116221.1:2341381-2343991 GCF_000951035.1 Colobus angolensis palliatus | reverse complement strand
GTGCTGGGCCATTCAACTGGTGTCCAAATCCCTGTCCAAGTGAGCTCTTTAATTTCGAGACTTTTCAGACAGCTGTTTTGTTGTTGTTGTTCTGTTTTGTTTTTATTAAAGGGATATGTTACAGTTATAATCAAGAACATCCCAGGTCGAGTGTGGTGGTTCGTGCCTGTAATCCCAGCACTTTGGGAGGCCAAGGTGAGAGAATCACCTGAGGGCAGGAGTTCAAGCACAGCCTGGCCAACATGTTGAAACCCGGTCTATACTAATACAAAAATGAACCAGCCATGGTGGCAGGCACTTATAATCCCAGCTACTCAGGAGGCTGAGGCAGGAGAATGGTGTGAACCAAGAGGTGAGGCTGCAGTGAGCCAAGATCATGCCACTGCATTCTAGCCTGGGCAACACAGCAAGACTGTCTCAAATAAAAATAAACCAATACTCTCAGTTCTTCACCAATGTCAGATACATCAGTTTAAAGAAAAATATGAAAGCATGTTTTTAAAATTTCAGTGTCGAATTTAACCATATCTTTTAAGAAGATATGAAGATAGAAGTTCCCCAAGGATCGGGGGAGAAAAAAACAGTTAAGAAAATCTTAAAACCTCAGGAGAAAAACAAGTGTGGGGTAAGACCTCAAGGCAAAACTTTTTCTTTGCACTTTGATTTCAAAAGAACAGAGATGCCCAAAATATGAACTCTCCCATCTGCATTTTATATTCCTCTGTGTCCTTTGAAAGGCTGGAGATGGGATCCCAGGTTCCAAAGTGCCTGGCCATGGCTCACATCAGGTGGCATCTTTCACAGCTGTTTACTTCCCTGACTGTGCCTAGAGAGCTCTGTGGCCCAGTTTACAAAAAAAAAAAAGTCCTAATTTACTCACGTTCATCACTTTGAGCAGAGTCTCAAGAAATGAGACAAATATTGACACTCCACAGAAGCAAGTACTCTCTTCCGAAAAGTCAAGTGTCAGGTTCCCATAAGCCAGGCAGCTTGCTTACAGAAAGCACTGGCTGACTTGCTGGCTTAATGTTAAATGCATTTAAAATGTTAAGTGATCAAACCCCCCTCCCAGTGGGTGTGCGCATTGAGCTGGCTGCAGTAGTGATGCAGACCACTTTCTTTCCTTTGGTTTTGCTTCAAGCAGAGCGCCCCACACCCAGGAAGAGGCCAAAGGATGGCATCGAGGTCTAGGACAGATCTAAGGAGAGCTGCAGGCTGACTGCCTCATCTGCAAATAGTCTCATTTCAGAGGAAATCACTGAACAGAGTTCATAACACGTGAATGTTAAAAATTCATATTTCTAATTTCATCCCATTAGAACTTTTGAACCTCTGCCTCCCACCTAGAGAACGTCAGCTCAAGCCGATCACAGCACAGTGTGATTTTCTATAAATCATGTGCACGCCTGCATCTGAGCTGAGATGTGAATGTCTGGAATGTGCCTGCCAGGCCCAGGAGAAACTGCAGCAAGAGTGGGGACACAAGCCGCTAAGGAATCTGATTTGGAGGGAACTGGAGGCAACTGAAACTAGTTCCACTGGTTTTTCTTGGTAAGGCTTGACCAGGCAAACTGTTATTACTGTTGCTAATTCATGGTAAATGGGATGGGGACTTAAAAGTAATTAGAGCAATTACAGAATTTGCTACTCAATTACAATGGCACAGATTCCTGAAAATGGAAGAACTGTTGCCCAGGAATAGAGTTCAAGAGGTCCTCCACATGTTCTGGGAAACATGGCATTTCCACGCACCCCTGCTTTGGTCCCTGGCCACCACCATCCTGATCTCGGCCATCTGATGGCATCACTCCCCACACCTGGAAACACCTGACCTCTTGTCACCCTCCCATCTGCCCTTCCTTCCTCCAGTCCCGGATATTCAGGGATGCCCACATCCAGGACCAGGAAACCAGGGTTATCCCAAACCTGTGCCTGCATTCAAAGTCCTCCACGACAGCACAATCACCAATGGCCAATACTGCCAGAACCTTCCACCTCAAAATGGGAGCACATCTGGATTCAAGCTGACAATGCTGCATTCTCTGTGCCATGTACACATGGAGGCATGTCAGGTTCCACCTAAAGGTATCAGGTTCCACGCTGGCCAGGAGCCCAAATCTAGTCACTCTGCATGATCTCAATTCACCATCCACAGAGAAGCCTGCAGTTTTCCTCTGGTGAACGGTGTGGATGGTGGATGCATTTCCCCTGAAACTCGGAGACAGGAGCCTGGCCAATGAGGCCAGTCACCCCAGCCCCTGCAAGGCCTGGATGTGCCCCTCTGCTGTCTGCACACAGTACCCAAGTCTAGCAGTGCTGGCTCTGTGGTGGGATCCATCTGGGCCTGCAGAGGACCCAGGGCACAGGAACCATGCAGCCGGGCTGCAGCCAGAGGCCTAAGGGATCCCCACGAGGCTCTCCAGCCAAGGCGCCCTCACCACAGGCAGAGCCATGCAAGAGAATTTCCTGCTGAACTGGAAACGCCCCAATCTGCTCAGCCAACACAGAAAGACAACAGCCACCTACAGCTGCTGAGCCCCGAAACGTGGCCACTGGGCCTGAAGGGTTGAATCTGGAATGTAATCTGTGAAGTTCTTTTCAAATGTGTTT
>NW_012116221.1:2337687-2339070 GCF_000951035.1 Colobus angolensis palliatus | reverse complement strand
GACCACAGTGGACATTCTACAAATGCAAATTCCCTCCTGGAACAGCCCAGCAACCCTCTGTACCTTCCCCAAAGTACCCATGCCAGGCAGGCATAGAGTCTAATGGGGGTGCCTAGGAATCAGCATTTAACACAATTCTGATGAATAAAAACGTTTGAGAGGTCGGTCAGCAAGAGGCTGCCGTGGCCTCCACTCATTTGCAGGCTCTGAAGAGACACAGATTCAGGTAACAGGCCAGACAGGACAGGACAAGTATGGGGAGGTGGAGGGCAAATTCCATGGACCCCCAACCACCCCGCCATCCCCACTGAGACTCCGTGATTTAAGGAGAGGCAAAGCCAGGGAGAAAAGATGCCCGCACCACACGAGGGACTGAGATTTCACCTAAAGCACGCAGCAGGTGGCTGAGGGCCAAGGTTGGGCAAGCCAGGAGCACAGAACGGGGTTCACAGGCCCAGAGGTGTCCCCCACACCCAGACCCCATGCAGACCTCCTAAGCACTGCCTGTGTCTCCTGCCTGGTTTATTTCCTTCCCCCCTTCTGTGTTGGTTTCTCAGCCACCACTCACCACCACACACCCCTCTCTACAAGCTTGGTGGACTCAAAGAGGGGGGGTAAGATCTGGGCTCTGGGGCCAACGTCCTGCCTGCGACATTAGTTCCAACCCACCCAGCTGTGATGTGAGCCCCGGAGATTTCTCAAATGTGAGATGGGAAGGTAACTGAACCCACTCACCAGGACGGCTGTGCAGACTGAGATTACATATAGCCACACCTCGGCGTCCAGCACACGTGGGACCCCAGTCGTGTTGCCCCCTATGGGAATCCCTCTATGCCCCTTCTGCTACCAGAACCAACTCCCAGCAGTAGCTGTGGAGGGTGCATCCTCTATTCCCACTCCACTCACCTCCCATCGCTCCACACAGTGACCTGCCACGCAGCAGCCACCAGCAAATCCGACCCCACTGGATAATGGACCACCACCCCCCCTCCTCACTTTGGGGCCTCTCCCACTTGCAGTTCCGAAGCAGGCCGAGAAACCGCCCTCAAGGGCAGTCACCTGTTCCTTATTGCACGTAATGACCTGCCACGCAGCACCACCAGCAAACCCAGCTTCATCATCCAGGCTCCTGTGGATAACCGAACTCCCACCCCCTGACCTTGGGGCATCTTCCACTTGCAGTTCTGAAGGGGACCGAGAAACCGCTCTCAAGGGCACTAACCTGTTTCTTATTGCACGTAATGGCCTGCCAAGCAGGGCCACCAGCAAACACGGTCCACCATCCAGGTTCTGGTGGGTAACTGCCCCCCTCCCCCGCTTCCTCCTGGGGTGTCTGGGAGGCTCAAACTGCCCTCCAAGGGCACTCATCTGTTCCTTATTGCA
>NW_012116221.1:2329841-2332992 GCF_000951035.1 Colobus angolensis palliatus | reverse complement strand
GAGGTGTGCCTGGCTTCTCCCTTTTTCCAGAACTTAACAAAACCTGAAAGGACAGGTCTGTGTAGAAAAAAACAAGCTACTTGCGATTCCTCTTCCCAGTTCAGGCTGTAGGAAGCTCGTTTCAGCCCTCACCGTGTTCTAACTGTGGCTTGGTTCCCATAAGAAATAAAGTCAGACTTCCAGTGCCTGTCTCCCGGGTGGTGTGGCAGGCATACATACCTTCAGTTACATGAGGAAAGGTGTGGCGGGCCCCCTTCCTTCAGTAAAACTGCACGGATCCCAGAACCCTAATGCCATCCGCCTCATGCCACTGTGAACACCTGGACAGAGCACATTTCAATGCGTGCACCTTCGTGGGCTAGTTTTCTATTTCTCTGCTAAATCACCCCAAATTTAGCACCCTAAACACTGACTTATTTTCTCACATTTCTGGAAGCTGGAGTCCAAAACAGGTCCCACCAGCTAACGTCGAGATGTCGGCAGGGCTGGCTCTGTGGAAGCGACCGTCTCCTTGCCCCCCCACAGCCTCTAGAGGCTTCCGCATCCCCTAGTCCATATGGTACCTACTGTCCTCAGGACCCACAGCGGCCCTGACGGCCCCCCAACAGGAAGACGAAGAATGTCAGGAGCCCGGACTCCAGCGGTAGGACCAAACCTCCCCACCCTCCCAGCTCCTCACACACTCCCGTGTGAGCTAATCGAGATTCCACTTTAACTAGTGTCACCTGTGTAAGGGGTAAGTGCCCAGCTGTGAACTGGTTAACCTCACCCACACAGACCCGGGGAATAAACTCACAGGCCATGGACCACTCCACAAGCAATGAGCGACCACCTGCTCGGGGACCTCCATGGCCCAGCAGAGCCCTCCGGTGCCTCCCCATGGGCTCAGGGACCAGTGGCTGGGGTCTGCAGAGGGCCCTGGATAAAAAAGACAGCTCCCGTGTCAGGAGGCGCCCGCCCGCGGTTGGGTTCCGGGTACTTTTAGTAGCCCAGGTGGACAAGCCGCACCGCGTGCAACTCCATCACCAGAATGACGCCTGCACGTGGCGAGTGCACAGGTGTCCACCCCTCAGCCCAGCTGGCCGCGCTAAGCACATCACCGCCGTGACGCCCAATCAGACTCAGCTGCTGGCACAGTCCAGGCATCGGACCCCAAGAACATTCTGGATCACAATTCACAGTAGTGATTGCGATCAGGGCCACACGTGGCTGAATGTATTTAGAGGAGGACGCCACAGCCGATCTGGCTGGACTGAGAGCATTTCCCACTGTACATTCTTACAACACCATTTTATTTGCACTTTATTAAACTTTTATGCCTTTTTCTGCCTATCTACTTTATGGGAGTGTTTCTTGTTCTTATGACTGCAGTGATACTTCAAGCTACAACTATCAATGTGTAAAATTAGTTTAGAAGGCGCCTTATCATTAAACATTTCACAAGCAAGCAATCAGAGGCACCTAACCCGGAGGCCCGTTTTCTTCTCTGAGCCAAACCTACGTTGGACTCAAAGAAAATGGCACACGGAGAGGGGCTGGATCTCCAGCGCCCATTTCTAGGGGGCCTCCTGGGGAGCAGATATGGAGGGAGAAGCCCTGAGCTATGGCACTGTCGTACTAAAGAAAAGTCCATTTGGGTAAATGCAAGCACCAGACTTAAGAGGTTAAGCAAACCATGAAAAGAAACCACTAACTACAGCTTCTCCAAAACAGAATTAAACTCCCTTTAGTTTGAATTGGAAAAGCAGAAGTGATGACCAGGATACAAAAGAAATGACAAAGTATCTGAACACAGGAGAATAAACAAGGGCCACTGTCTGTTCCTGTGTCAGTGGGAGCCTCGCATCTAAGCTGGATTTAGAAGGTTGCTACTTTGGACTGAAAGTTATCCCCAACCCTAATTTGTAAGCAAGTGGAGCAGAATGCTTCAATTACTTCAAAGTTTAGCGGTAAAGCTTTGCAACTCTCACAACCATTTTAAATGGTGTGAATTTTAAAGTGATTCAGTCTGTCGGCTGGAGTATCTAATGGCTTAACCACAGGGTCATGTTGGAAAATTATTCCAGTTGCTTTTGTTTTTCCTACTGAAGATGCATTTGAACGTTCTTGTAGTTTGCAGTTGGCTGGTTCTGATGTTTGGTCCTGAGGAGACCCAAGTACCCGGAGAGGAAGAATCTGAAACCTCAAGACACTCGAGTGCTATCTGGGGAGATGGAGACCCCAACCCGAGGGCCACTGACGGACTCAGCATGGGCGCATCGCCGCCTGACGCAATGGGCCACATATTTGCCACTTACAAAACAACATAAGCACACACCCCCAGGGGTGCACACACGCTCTGTACACGCTCACGTCTGTCCATGACAACAGCACACACCCCCGAGGTGTGCACACACTCTGTACACATCTGTCCCTGCCAATGCCAGCACACATCCCCGAGGTGTGCATACACACTGTGTACACGCTCACACCCCTCCCTGCCAATATAAGCACACACCCCCAGGGGTGCACACACGCTCTGCACATATTCATGTCTGTCCCTGCAGCCTGAGTCAAACAGTCACAGAGAGGCAGAGGACGAGGAGGAAGGACATAATGGGCACTGAGGTCCTGGGTCGGCTCCCCTCCCTACCTCCGGAGAGACCCCCTCATGTGGTCCTGCTGTCCCTCACCCTTCCACCTCCAGCCTCCATCCTCCCACAGGGATCAGGAGGACGCCCACTGCACAGAGCTGTGATGAGCACGAACAGAAGACGGCAGGAGCTCACGCCAAGGTGCTGAGCACGGGGCCTACGGAGTGCTTCTTTCTGCTGTGGCTGACATCGTCAAACAAGAGGCTGACACGGCTTCTGGAGAGAATGTCACTCGCTGAGAAACTGAAACGTGTGACCTAGGAGCCTGTGAAGGTCTAAGAACAAACCAACAAACCAAACGGTTTTGTTTGTTTTCAAACACTATAGCCTGTTTTTTCTTTTTTTAATGCTCAACCTTGGGTATCATTTAGTTGAATTTCAAAGTAAGTCCAACAAATACACAAAATCACAGGACTGAGCATGGAGCATTGTTTCACTTCATGTCCTCCAGCCTTTAGGACACATTAAGGAAAGACATGATTCCAGGATTCCCATTAGAAAGACTGCCCTGAGGCACC